>NC_072404.2:134999393-135302424 GCF_028858775.2 Pan troglodytes
CATTATTTCCAATCTTTTCTGACCATATATTTTATAAACATGTCTCTGTCATAAATGTGTTTAATATAGTGGCTGCCTCAGCATCTATTTTTAGGCCAACATAGTTGTTTGAAACCCAGTTGTACCTGTCATACTTGGTCTAGTTGAAACTTCTCCTTTGCAATATAGTCTGCTTGTTCCTCAACCCCATGAGGCCAAAACAACACACCCACAGCTGCTAACCACAATAAAACCTAATGGTCAACATTAGAGTCATGTAAATAATTTTCTCTTTTTGGGTGTGATTTCCTTAACCTAGCCAATTTATAACCCTAGGGAAAGCCTAAAGATAATGCTCAGGGACCTTATTAAAGTCCCACAGGTCCGGTCTCAATCTGACTCTCTTTGTCTCTCTCTCTCTCTCTCTCTCTCTCTCATCCTGGTCAAGCACCCAGCTATCTCTGGACTTCCCATGGGTCATCAGGGGCAGTCCTCTTCTCTCATGGATCTATGAGTCATAAAGTGCTTCTATTCCTTCATGTGTTTGGTCATGCTGCCTCCTCTGTGTCTTGCCAGACAGACACACTCAAATCTAACTCTCCTCCCTGTCAGGCCTCTCCTAGAGTGTCTATCTTGGTATTTAAACTGGACACAGGTCAGACAAAAAACCACAAGGGCATCTGCTGATATCAACAAGCTTCCTGTGAGAGGGACACCTGGTCACAGGTTGAGCACCTGGGCATTAGGCTGTCTGCCACGATAACAAAGTTTCCTGTGAAAGACATGCTGTAAACATCCATGACCACCTTCCCTCGAGCCCTGTCAGGGCAGAGCTGAAATTTACAGTCACTCTCCAGAGAGAGACAGGAAGACCAAAATTGAGAAAAATACAACAGTCTCATTAAAGTAGATCCCATTGTCCATTTTCTCCGTAATGTTACCTTTTCAGACATATATATAAAATATATTTATTTACATATAATTGTACCTTAAGCTTTATAATTCAATGTATTATCAAATAAGAATACTATTCCCCATTAAGACATACATAAATCTAAGGGTTTATAAATATTAGCAACATTTTGATAGACTGGATAAAGAAAATGTGGCACATATACATCATGGAATACTATGCAGCCATAAAAAAGTATGAGTTCATGTCCTTTGCAGGGACATAGATGAAGCTGGAAGCCATCATTCTCAGCAAACTAATAGAGGAACAGAAAACCAAACACCACATGTTCTCACTCATAAGTGGGAGTTGAATAATGAGAACACATAGACACAGGGAGGGGAAGATCACACACCAGGGCCTGTCGGGGGTGGGGGGCTAGAGGAGGGATAGCATTAGGAGAAATACCTAATTTAGATGATGGGTTGATGAGTGCAGCAAACCACCATGGCACGCGTATACCTATGTAACAAACCTGCACGTTCTGCACATGTATCCCAGAACTTAAAGCATAATAAAAAAGGGTTAAACTTATTAAAAGTACAATTTTGTGATTTCTAAGTTATTGATTTGAGTCATCTATAGAAAGCATGTTTATTATGTAAAAACAACTGCAAAAATCCCTGAAAAATTAGTTGGTTCAAAGATCTCTAAATATTCCTTAGTAGCTACGTGAGTGGACAAAATATGAGCACACATAGCTGCCAATTAAAATATTCTTTAGAAAACTATACATGTTTAAATACAGGATATTTCATGAGAGTTTGCAATTAACTGCAATTCCTTTAGTGAAACACATTTTTATAATATAGTAATTATGTTAGAAAAATTACATCAGAATACACACGTGTATTTTTGTCAGGGTATTCAATTTTTGTAGCCCAGAGGGCAATGGTTTTCAGAACTTTCACAAGACCATTGAATTTAGGTTAGTGGTGAAGCCTACAAAATGATAGGCTAGAGTCCCCAAATTCAAGCCTCATAAAGCATGTTTATATATGTTTACAAATTATACTAGAGGCTTGTATTGCCTCAGAGTTCTGGGTAAAATAATTGTACAGAAGTATAAAGCATTCAAACATAAGCCCTTTTGTTTAGCCTAAGAAACAGCCCAGGCTCCAAGTATTGCCTCCCCGCCATCACTTTCTAACTACAGCAGATAGTCCTCTTAAAAAACTAAATGTTTGTTGGGTTCATACACATGAGTCTGAAACATTATTCTCATAAGCCTGATGTTTAATACCAGTTCTAGGGTGTTTATCGTAATAATTCTCATCTTCACACAACCCCATATATCCACATCTTTCTTACACAAGTTCACTCAGGAGCATGTATACATCCCCACATAAACACACACACACACACACACACACACACACTAACACACAATTTGGAAATGATGGAGGTTGGGCTTTCAGACACTGGTCATGTGACCTCTGAAAGTGCACTGCTTTTGTTTGTTTAGATGTTTGTTTTTGTTTTATGACACTAAATCCTTTAGAAGAAAAATACAATAGATTCATGAACATGAATGTCTTCAGCAGATATTGCATATGCAAAAAACTGAAACACAATAATCTCTTGAAGAAAACATTCTTTCTCCTGAAACTAATGCATAGACTGTTTTCCTTAAAAGGGACGTTTGCCATGAGTAAATTATACAAAGTTCTTGTAAAATAATGCATTAATAATTTGAGATTCAATTAAAAATTTTTGTGTTTTGGCGGATATATATTTCACTTATACAGATTATCTTTATTAAATGTTAAAACAGTAATTATTGCATGATAAAATAGACATTCAGTTATTATATTTTATGGAAGATCCATATCAGAAGAATATCAGAAATAATTTCAAAATTTGCCTCCCCATTAATCTTACATGACTGTTGTTAATGAGATATCTTCCAAAAATAGTCTGGAAAGCTGAATGAGTGGCGAAAACTTTAAAATTACTTGATAAATACCATTACATAACAAATCTTTAAATAAAAGTACCAAATAGACTTTTAGGATGAGTAGTACAATTTCTCTTGTGCCAAAAAGACCTGTCTTTGAAATAAGTAAGGTAAGCTACTACTGATAATTTGGCACCAGCAATAGATCTGGCTGAAGTTACTTGGTCTCTAAGATTACATTTTTATGACCATAAACGCACTCACCTTCTAAAACTGAAGCAGGTCATTTCAGCACAATTATATTCAACAGAGCAGTATCTAAACAAATCAGCGTTTGGTAACCTGAGCCAACACAAGATATTTTAGGGCAGAAGAGTTAGCTAGAAAATAACATTTTCTAAAAGAATCAGTCAGAGAGAAAACAACCCATCAGGTGGGAGACATCCCAGTGCAATTATTGCAAAATATCCACCTGGCTGACTGAATTTTAGAGACAATCAAAACTGTTGAAATTGCACCTCATTGGTTAATGATTCCATTATAGCTGGAAGGCTTACACCAATGAAAAGGGATACAGAGTTTATATTTCAAAATATTAAAGCAGACAAATTCCTTCATTGACTATTATGACATCAAAATAATATATTTGGATACAAATTATGACTTGCACTGGGTGAATATTGTGGCTGACAACTAACCACCTTATTATTATTATTATTATTTTCCCCGTAGCTCACAATGACTTCCCCTTGTTCCCAGGGTTGGCAAATCACTGCCTTTGTTTCTGGCTAACCTAGAACCCTTAGTTCTATTCATGTCAGGTTTGTGTTCTCTATTATACTTAGGAGAAGGTGATTTCCTAATACATAATATAATAATTTTTCTGAAACAAATATAAATATACTCTAAAATCACCTACATAAATGGTCATTAATGTTAAAAAAAGATGCAGAGAAATAATTCAATGTCATAATTTTTTAAAGTTTATCAATATCCCTCTACAAGTAAGCTTCTAGATAAAGCCACTGTAAATTAAATTCACATTTCCTAATAAACCTTTGCTCCCATAAATGTATTTCTCCTACAGCAGAGCTTGAACGTATTATTCAATATTGTATAACAAAATGACAAAAAAAATCAATCCTGGAACATCTGATACTTATTCCTTTATAAAATGAGAGCAAATATTGTGTCTATTATGATTTATTAAAGTTTGCTAGAAAAATAATCCATAAATAGTATATAAAGTTTGGCTTGGAGAAAAGTAACATCTTAGTAGGCTTTTAGATCCTGTATGATAAAGGAATTTGATTCATTTTCACATATTTTAATGTCCTCTTTAGTCACTTAATTATTGTTTGTGACATGCTTTCTTGATATATAAAAATAGGAAAAATAAATATATTTTAAGTTTATTACATCATACTTTATTTAGAAGCCACATGACTCAGAAATTTGCCAAGTATTTTATTTAGAGTGTGTTTTTGTGTGAGTTGACAATACAAATTGTAGCTTTAAAAAAAATTAGGTTCAGGGATATGTGTGCCGATTTGTTATATAGGTAAATGGCTTCTCATTGGGGTTTGGTATGCAGATTATTTTGTTACCCAGATAATAAGCATAGTGATGAATTGGTAATTTTTTTAATCCTCATCCACCTGTTACCATCCTCCTTCCCCAAGGAGACCCCATTATCTGTTGTTCCACTCTTTATGCTCGTGTGTTCTCATTATTTAGCTCCTACTTTTAAGTGAGAATATGCTGTACTTGGTTTTCTGTCACTGCGTTAATTTGCTTAGAATAATGGCCTCCAGCTGCATCCATGTTGGTGCAAAAGACATGATCTCTATGGCTGTGTAGTATTCCATACTGTTTACATACCACATTTTCTTTATCTAGTCTACATTTAGGTTGATTCCATGCCTTTGCTACTGTGAAGAGTACTGCAATGAACACATGCACACATGTGTCTTTATGTTAGAATAATTTATATTCCATTGAGTATATATCCAATAATGAAATTTCTAGGTCAAATGGTAATTCTATTTTAAGTTGTTTAAAGAATTGCCACAGTGATTTACATTTACAATTTTAAAATGTAAATTTTAAACTAATTTGAACTTCCACCAACAGTGTATAAGCATTCCCTTTGCTCCACAATCTTACCAGCATCTGTCATGATTGGAATTTCTAGTAACAGCCATTGTGACTGGCGTGAGATGGTATCCCATTGTAGTTTTGATTTGCGTTTCTCTAATAGTTAGTAACTTTGAGCTTTTTTTCATATGCTTGTTTGTTGCGTATATGTTTTCTTTTGAAAAGCACCTATTCATGTCCTTTGCTCACTTTTTAATAGGGTTGTTTGTTTTTTGCTTACATATCTATTTAAGTTCCTTAGGGATTCTGAATATTAAACCTTTGTTGGATACATAATGTGCAAATATTTTTCTGATTCAGTAGATTACTTGTATACTCTATTGATTGAATGATTTTTTTGCTATGCAGAAGCTCTTTAGATAGTTAGGTCTCATTTGCTAATTTTTTGTTTTGTTGCAATTGCGTTCGGAGTCTTTGTCATAAAGCCTTTGTCAGGACCTATGTCCAGAATGGTATTTCCTAGGTTTTCTAGATATTCTTCTAGGATTTTTATAGTTTCAGGTTTTACATTTAAATCTTTAGTACCTCTTCAATTGATTTTTATATACAGTAAATGTAAGCAATCAAGTTTCAATCTTCTGCACATAAAAAATCCTCAGCAAATTAACAAAAAACCTGAAATCATACCAACTACAGTCTCAGATCACAGAGAAATAGATAAAGATATCAATACCAAAAAAATCACTCAAAATTATACAATTGGATGGAATTAAACAACCTGCTCCTGAATGACTTTTGGTTAAATAATAAAATAAAGTCAGAAATCAAGAAATTTTTTGAAACTTATTCTAGCACCATTTATTGATTAGGGAGTCCTTTCCCCTTCACTTGCTTCTGTCAACTTTGTTGAAGATCAGATGGTTACAGCTGTGTGGCCTTATTTCTGGGCTCTCTATTCTCTTCCTGTGGTATATGTGTCTGTTTTTGTCTCAGTAGCATGCTGTCTTGGTTATTGTATCCTTGTAGTGTAGTTAGAAGTTGGGTAACTTGATGTCTCCAGCTTTATTCTTTTTGCTTAGGATTACCTGAGCTATTTGGGTTCCTTTGTGGTTCTATATTAATTTTTAAAATAGCTTTTGCTAACTCGATGAAGAAGTTTCTAGAACTAAATGTCCACATCAAAGAGTTAGGAAGAGATTAAATTACAACCTAACATCATAACTAGAGGAACTAGAGAAACAAGAGCAAACGAACCACAAACCTAACAGAAAAAAAGAAGTAATCAAAATCAGAGCTGAACTGAAGGAAAATAAGACGTGAAAAACCATACAAAAGATAAATGAATCCAGAAGTTTCTTTTCTGAAAAAACTAATAAGGCAGATCACTAATTGGAATAATAAAAGAAGAGAGAAGATCCAAATAAATACAATTTGAAATGACAAAGGGGACATTACAATTGACCCCACAGGGAAGTAAAACAAACAAACAAACAAACAAAAACAAAACAAAAAAAACCCTTAGAGAGACTACAATAAATACCTCTATGAACACAAACTAGAAAACCAGAAGAAATGGATAAATTCCTGGACACATACACGCGCCCAAGGCTGAACCGGGAAGCAGTTGGAAATCTGAACAGCCCAATAATAAGTTCCAAAACCGAATCTGTAATAATAATTTTAAAAAACCTACCAACAAAAAAAGCCCAGGAACAGATAGATTCAGCCAAATTCTATTAGAAGTATAAAAGAAGAACTGGTGCCATTCCTACTGAAATTATTCCAAAAGATTGAAAAGAATGGACTCCTCCCTAACTCATTCTATAAGGCCAGCATCATGGTGATACCAAAAAGAGGCAGAGACACAGCAACAACAAAAGAAAACGTCAGGCCAATATTCTTGATCAACATAAATGTTTATGATCAATAAAATACTGAAAAACCAAATCTAGCAGCACATTAAAACGCTAATTCACCATGATCAAGTAGGTGTTATCCCTGGTATGCCTCATTGGTTCAACATACGCAAATCAATAATGTGATTCATCATATAAACAGGACTAAAAACAAAAACCACATGATTATCTCAATAGACATAGAAAAGGCTTTTGAAAAAATTCAACCTCCCCTCATGTTCAATACCCTCAACAAACTAGGCACTGATAGAACTTACTTCTAAATAGTAAGAGCCATTAATGACAAACCCACAGCCAACATCATACTGAACAGGCGAAAGCTGGAAGCATTCCCCTTGAAAACCGGCACAAGAAAAAGTTGCCCTCTCTAACCATTCCTATGCAACATACAATTGGAAGCACTGGGCAGAGCAATCAAGCAAGAGAAAGAAATAAAATAAAAAGCATCCAAATAGGAAGAGAGGAAGTCAAACTATCTCTGTTGGTAGATGATATGCTTCTATACCTGCAAATCCCCATAGTCTCTGCCCCAAAGCTCCCTGATCTGATAAACCATTTCAGCAAAGTTTCAGGATACAAAATCAATGTACAAAAATTAGTAGCATTCTTGTATACCAACAACATCCAAGCTGATAGCCAAATCAAGAATTCAATTCCATTCACAATAGTCACAAAAGAATAAGCTACCTAGCAATACATCTAACCGGGAAGATGAAAGATCTCCACAATGAGAACTACAAAACATTGTTTAAAGAAATCACAGATGACATAAACAAATGGAAAAACGTTCCATGTTCATGGATAGGAAGAATCAATATTGTCAAGCAGTAGATTTTCAATGCCACCTGTCAAATGCTCCCCAGGTCGACTCTGCCTTCTCTCTCTACTATGACTTGTGCAATATATCAGCAAAAGAAAAATAAGTGAGAGGAGTTTTTGGATGCAGAAAAGTTTCTCAGATCTAAGTGACAGTGAAATAGTGAATATCAACACTTTCAGTTTTCCAAAGGCCAATAATGAAGAAACAAAAAAATTTTTAAAAATAACTGAGAGCAATACACACTGAGAAGCAAAATTTAGGGACTTTGAGAAGAGGAATCATGTCATTGCAGCCTGCAGGATTGCATTCTGAGAATGAGACACTTGCACTAAAGCAAAATTAAGATGGAGGTTGAAGGATGGGTTTTGTTGATTAATATTATTTCTTTATAATAACACTAATAAGAAGTAGAATTCAATATTCTAAATAGCAACTATCAGTTGATTTTAAGGATTACAATATAAATTTATGTCAATTGATTGTATTTATAAAGTATTTTATAGCTATTTAAAAATATTATGTTTTGCATTTGAAATAATATTTTGGAATTATAATTTAAATAATGAAATACATAAAGTTGTCATTGTTAGTATTTAAAATAGATTACCTAATTTTATGATAGTTTGAGTTTTAAAATGTCAATACTACTTAGAATGCTTTCATACACCTAAATGTGAAAAAAAATAGAAAAAGTTTAGAGATAATTATCAACCTATTTTTTATTTCTGCAGCCCACAAGACAAATGTGACACCAAAATTTCATAACTTAAAAAGCACATTAGACCTTTCCTGACAATATGAGGCACCTCCAAAATCATAGGCAGCAATACTTTCAAATATCAGCTCCACAGCTACCTCACAAAGACTTACCTCATTTTGATGATTTCTTACAGTCTAAACACTGTCATTGTAAGACTGTTCTGTACACAACCTTAAGTTCCAAAATGACGAAGGACATTTTCTAGGCTTCATACTGTGTTTGGAGAGAATGAGGTTAATATTTTCCCTCAGCAGTGAGGATCTGCAGTCCAGCATCTTTAATATAGAGACTGCCAGGGGAAGAGGGAGCAATGATGGGAATTACTTTTTCCCTTTTCCCTCTGTGAAAACTATGAGGAATATGTCTAAAAGGGTAAAATGATTTAACTTAGAGATTGGGTAGAAGATTACATTTCTTACTCTTTTTCTTCTCATTGCTGATTAAAACCCTCTTCTACCTCCAAAGCAACAACTTGCCTTTGAGATTCAATTCTCTATTTTCTCTGGGGAAATACAAACACTAACTTGATCTTTATTTAGCAGTAATCTCCAAAGTGTAGCACGTGTATACAATTACAATGACTTTGTAGCAGTTCTCTAAGTTCCTTCACTTAGAGAACAACCTAAGTGCTGATATTAGACTAGTTAGGTTATCATCCTATCCATTTATTTGTTCATTCAGGAGTTCAGTCAGGCTTTAGAGCTTTCACCCCGCAACGGTCAACTACCAACTAGACATATAGGTTTCTGGGAGACAAAACGTAGATAACATGTGATTCACATCTTCCAAAAGTTTAGTTTCAGGAGAAGGCAAATATGTGAACAAATAATCATGATGTAACTCATAGTGGGATATTTGAAGTGTGAAAAAATAGATCCTAGAATACAGATTTCTAAATCTATGAATTCTATGCTTCATAGCACACGTGTGTGCACGTGCACACACACACACACACACACACACACACACGACAAGATCAAGAAAACAAATAGTTGGCCAGGCATGGTGGCTCACGCCTGTAATCCCAGAACTTTGGGAGGCCTATACAGGTGGATTAGCTGAGGTCAGGAGTTTGAGACCAGCCTGGCCAACGTGACAAAACCTTGTCTTTACTAAAAATACAAAAAAGTTAGCCTGGCATGGTGGCAGGTGCCTGTAATCACAGCTGCTCGGGAGGCTGAGGCAGGAGAATCTCTTGAACTCGGGAGGCGGAGGTTGCAGTGAGCTGAGATCTTGCCATTGCACTCCAGCCTGGGCAACAAGAGCAAAACTCTGTCTTAAAAAAAAAAGAGAGAAACAAAACAAACAGTTTATACTTGGGCTTTTTTGACTAAAATCTTAAGAATCTGCTCCTGGTGACTGACACTGGAACATACAAAGAACATCCCTCTGTAAAAACAGTTGTCAGATTAGCGCCAAGAAACAAAGCAGGCCAGAATGGCCTCTTTCACTGTTTTAAAAGCATGCAATTGGATTTTAGCACCTTTTGTTTCAACACAGTGATGGTTATAAAGAAACCTGCAGAGGAAAAACAAAACATATAAAAGAAAATGCAAACAGAGCAAGAGATTCAGGAAGATTTGCTTCTTACCTTTAACAGTGCTGGTCTTCAATTGCTGCCCTGAAACTTGAGGGCAGAAACGTACAGCACCAGTCTCATGCTTTCATGATTCTTAGGACTCATGGAAGGAAGGGTCTAGGAATACAGACAGACAGGACAGCAAGGGAGAGAGAGAATGTGTCTGTGTGTGTGTGCGTGTGCGTGTGTGTGTGTGTGTGAGAGAGAGAGAGGTGCTCACCGACGATTCTCTCTTGAAGGTAGCCTGAAACCTTCCCATTTCTAGACAAATAAAGTATTTCAGAGGACCATCTGAAAGGTGAACCATGGTTCCTGCTAATTCAGAGAATGACCTCCTACCTATTTAGGAACAGAATTAGGTAGAATTGGGAAAGGGAAAAAGCTGAGTCCCCTAAAAGCTTACAAGTTGTAATAGAGATATGTGCAAAGTGCTGAGGTGGTTTGCAATGGAAAAGAATTATTAATTAACTTTGGGTGGGGAATTTAAAAAAAAGTTAAACAGACAGTGATATTTGGAGATAAGCATCCTTAATATGTCCACAGATATCCTGGAGCAACTCTGATTATCTCAGTAATCAGATTATGATAGCTGGAACCATTTCTGTGAATCTCTATAGTCCCGTACCTGTTCTGTAATGTATGAGAACATTTGCATCACCTTAAGATACACTCATGTTGAAAACAGGTTTGCTAAATAATTATAAAGGCCACAGCAACTTGATCAGGAAAGTAGTGAATTGTGGCACACAGCTGGAATATGCTGTCTTTTCCTTGGATCAATTTTTTATTTATTTGCATTTTTATTAAAGTCTCTCCATGGTAGCTTGAGAATATTTTTGTGTAAAATAGTACATAAAATGAAACCCTGAAAGCTACCAGAACTGCTTTGCCAATATTGTGCATGCTATGATGAGACCACTAGATATACCTACCTTCATTCTGCCTTCTGATTTGCCACCTAAACACTTTCATGTGTCAAGATGAAATGGGGCATAAACAGAAGCTAGAGCTTGACTCCGAAAAACTCAGTTCAAGCTTATCCGCTGCCCTTCTAGGTTTGGAAATTAAGTCATGTAATTTCTCTGGCTGGCTTTTACTTCACAAAGTTGTGATCATCTATTCAAAAAAACAATATATTTGATATCCTCATATGCTACTAATAGTATTAATAGGAAATAATTCAGAATATTAACACTTTCTAACTTTCCAAACTATAAAAATGTGTAATGTTAATCAGATACATGAAAATGGTATTAAACAAAGGTATTTGAAATAGATCAGATTATAAATATATACCAGCCCTAAGTCTGTCTTAATATATTTATCCAGTCTATTTTAATTACTGGTGTTTCATTTCCTTAATAAGTGTAATCCTCATTGGGTGGAGTGTTCACTGCTCGGGTGATGGGTACACCAAAATCTCAGAAATCATCACCGAAGAACTTATTCATGTAAACAAATACCACCCATTCCCCAAAATCCTATTGAAATTTTAAAAAGTGTAATTCTGTATTTTAGCTCTAAATAATGAAAAAGAATAAGAAAAATGGGGAAGACTATCTGCAATGATTGCAACTTTTTACAAATGTTAATGAAACACGCTTTTATATATCGTGGCATTGATTTTGATTGGCTTACAATTTTGATTGTGTTTTCACACATAATTTACATTTAACAGTTATTTTTCAAGAGGAGACAGATATTTATATAACTAGGAGCCTTTCATAGAACTGGGCAAAGGTTAATAAACATGAAAAAATCACATGTAGTTATGATGATTCTGTGGTAATCAATATATAATAATTTTCAGCAAAAAAAAGATTTGTGTATTTTTATGTAGCTGAAGCATATTCTAGAAATAAAGTTATAAGGATAAATATTTTAAAATGTGAACTTGCTAGACATGCATAATTTTAAAAGAAAATAGGCTTCATTTTATACAAAGCTTAGAAGTGTTTAAAAAGCAAATAAATAAAAAATAAATATTTAACAGTTCAAGTTTTTAAAATAATTTTTAAGCCACATTTTTCTTCTTAATATGAAATCCTCAATCCAATTTAAATTTATTCAACAAATATTTATAGGTACTTGCCGTGATCCCAGCACATGCAGCAGTGAGTAAATATACCAAAAATCCCACCCTATGGTGCTTATATTTTAGTGAGAGGAGGCAGACAATAAACAAGCAAACAGAAATTAGAAAGTTGTAGAGTATGTTATAAGATACTAAGTAGTTGGAAAAATAGGGGGAATAAAAGGAGAAGAAGATACATAGGATAGTGGATTTCAGCAGCAGGTAAACTGAAGTCACTGAAGTCAAACCGAAGTCACTAAAGCATTCGTATAAGCCCATCTTCAAAATCAACAGGCAGTCTCATAGTTGCATTTTGGTTTTCATTTCATCTGACACTTTTCCTATGATCATTCATGTTTATACTCACTTACAGAAAATTGACGTGTACGTCACACTGCTGCATGCATGTTGTTCAAGCTAACCATATCCTATCTTTGCATTGTTACCTCTTTGACTTAACTATTTAGAGCTCAGCTATTGTTTTCACTAGCCATTTAGTATCTAAGATAGATAGATAGATAGATAGGTAGATAGATAGATAAATAAGCAACATTGATTTTTAATTAGTATATTAGTTTGTTGAGGCTACTATAACAAAGTACCACATACCAGTTGGCTTAAGCAACAGAGAGTCATTGTCTTATAATTCTGGAGGTTAGAAGTCTGAGAACAAGGTATCAGCAGATTCATAAAACAAATTCTGTTCCATCCTTTTCTCCTAGTTTCTGGGGTTTTGTTATCAGTCTTTGTCATTCATGGCATGTAGAAGGCATTCTCCCTGTACCTTCGCATTGTCTTTCTCTGTAGCTCTCTTTTCTTCACATGGTGTTCTTCTCAAATAAATACCAGTCACATTGATTTGGGGACCCGCCCTACTCCAGTGTTACCTTATTTTAATGAATTATGTCTGCAAACACCCTATTTCCAAATAAGATCTCATTCTGAGATACTGGGTATTAAGACTTCAACATATGGTATTTAAAGGGACACAATTTCTATCATAATGGTCATCTTCATCATCTACTTGTCACTCAGCATCTATTAAATTTAGCAGAATGTGCCTCGATTGATTTAGATGGATTCTCTAAGCATTAATTACTATTTAAGAGATTACTTTCCATATTCTCACTGATAAATATGTAGTATACATATAATAGAATATATCAAAATTACCATTTAAATCTGCTTCTCTTCTTGACGCTAGTAAAACTGTTACTGTACCATTTTAGCATTATTTTATTTACTGAAGGAAACAGCTACCATCACCAAACAAACAACAAAAAGTAAAATAAAAAAATATATTTGAAAATATCTACTCAGGGGCAATCCACTATTTAGTCCCTACTAATAGACATACATGTCATTCTCAGATATTAATATGGCATTTATAGTTTTGATATTAATATCTAAGATTTAGTGCTTTGTGATTATAATAACTTTTATCATTTTCCAGGTAGAATAAGTCACTAACAAGGAGTCAGTCTACTGCCTTTATCAGACAGGTTCACTCCAGAGCTCTTAAATACCCTAAGTACAAGGATTAGAATATACTAAGCTAATAATTTATTCCTGTGCTCATAAAGTCATTTGATAGCTTGTCCATCAGAACATATTTATTAGCAATGAAGAACACACCCAAATACCAATTCCTAGCTATTTATAGTATGAAAGTAAATTATTGATAACATTATGACAAATATTTAATATGCCAATGACAAAATAAGTTGAGGAGGTTATTTCATTTACAGGTAAAGCGATCTAAATACAAATAAAGCAAGAATGTGAATTTTTTTAAGTCTGAAATTCATTTTCCATATTAAAATAGCCTAAATGACCTACAGAATTCAGTTCAAGGTTCATCTGTTTACATAATCTATTGCCTGAGGGAGTGTTGAAGGAGAAAATTTATTTGAGAAGAAAATTAGATAATCACTGGGGGAAGTTGATTGAATGCTGACAAAGTGTCAGCAACTTGCTCCTTTAATTTATGGTTTTAATCATAGGAAGTTGGTCTGAGCTGGAAAATGTGCACATACTTTAACCAAATGCCAAGTTTCACAGGGCTTAACATTAAACTGCTCAACTGAAATATTAACACTATATTCAATGTTTCATTAATTCATTAATACATTCTTTCTTTAAATAATTATTCAACATCTGTTATCTGCAATGCTTTTGAGATCTATAATTGTCCCACAAGTTAATAAGATAGCGAAGGTACACAGCAGGATTTTCTATTCAGAAGAACTTCAAGAAAGGCATTCCAGAGGAAATGATATCTGAGCTAAGTCTAAAAGGATGGTTAGGAATTAACCAGGTAAAGGCAGCCAAGAGAGGGCCACAAATGTTGGATGATACAGAAGTGGATGTTTCAGAAAGAGAAAATAACATAAATAATGATCTGGGGCAAAGACGTAGCATATTCTGATTTCAGCTTGGCTGGCGTGCAGGATGTCAGGTAGAGTGTGATGCAAGTAAGCATAGATAGCATAACATCCATATTAAGAAAAGTGGAATGTATAATGGTTCCAATGAAAAGCTACAGAGGAGTTTTTCTTTGTGACATGTATAAGCAAATTAGCATTCTACAGAGTATTCCAAACATAGAGTGGAGAATGTATTGAATAGAAAAATAACTAGAGGCCAGAAGACTACAATATTACAGCTGTGAAACATAACAGGGGTGTTTTGTATCTGGAAAATTAGGCTAGGACTAATAGAGACAGAGGAAGTAACGGTTGTAAAAATATGTATTGGGTATTGAATTTTTGTGCTACTGGTGTGGATAGGGAAAGAGAACTGAAATCAAGAAATGATAGCAGCTCTGTGATTTGGAAAAGAAGCGAAAATTCTATCCAAACCAAGAAACACAGATTAATACAGATCAATAGGTAATAGTAACCTGTAGATTTAAGTTGAAAAGGATTACTGCTCCTCTATACACTTTGTCAAAACGTGCCATAATTTTTAAAATTATAATTAAAATGTTGATACTGGGTTCAGGAGATGATAGCAGTGGTAAGAATGTCCCAATTTTGGCAACTAGTTCGCCATTCTTCTCTTAATTTAGTTGATCACATCCCATACATATCATCTCTAATCTTTCTTATCCTAGAGTACAGCAGGAACTGCAAAAAAACAGCTTTATATTTTAAATACCATGTAATTTCACATACTTTATAATTCACCTCCTATATGGGTAGTCAATATTTTTTAGAAAATTTATAGAGTTCTGCAACTATAACCATAATTCAGTTTTAAAACACTCAGTCAAATATCTGCCTTAAACTAATTTTTAGTTAATTCCCACTCTCACACCCCACTCTACTTTATGACTGATCTGTTTCTACCTCTGTAATTTGCATTTAATGGATATTTGATATAAACGGAGTTATACAGAATGTGGTCTTTCGTCCTGCCCTTTTCTTTTAGCTTAATATATTTGAATTCACCTATTTTGTGCAATGTATCAGTAGTCAGATCCTTTCCATTGCTGAATAGCAGTTCATTACATAACGATGTTACATTTTGTTTTCCACTTACTAGGTAACTGCCAGGTTATGGCTATTATGAAATACTTAAATTGCTGCTATGAATACTTGCACGCAGGTATTTGTGTGTGTATGTACTATTATTTCTCATTGATCCTAAAAGTGAAATTACTAGGATTTTTGTTAATGTTTGACATTTTAAGAAACCAACAAATTCTTCAGAATGGTTGCACCCATTTTTCATTACCAGCAAGGTCTAGTTTCCAATTGCTTGCCAATATTTAATATTTTCTGTCATTGTATTATAGTCACTCTAATTTATGTAAAATAATGTTTTGCAGAGGTTTTAATTCGTGTTTCCATAATCACTAACGATGTTGAGCATCTTTTCATGTATTAATTAGTCATTTGCATATCTTCATTGATAAAATTTTTAATACAGTTTTACCCATTTTTAAAATTGTGTAACATTTGTCTTATTATCTTGTAAGAGTTCTACAATATCCTATATTAAACACAGAAATACAAAACTCCTAGACTATAATCCAGATGTATGTTTTATTCTAGCAGTTTTATCATTTTAGCACTTTCATTCCATTTTGATCTATGGCATATTGTGTGTTAATATTTCATATGGTATAAGGTTAAAATCTCAGGGGTTTTATGTCTATTTCTTTTTTTTCCTTTTTTTTTTGGACATTCAATTATCCTAACACCATTTGGAGAAAAGTAATACTGCCTATCCTTTCCCCATGGAATTGTCTTGGCACATTTGTTAAATTAGGTCATCATAAATATAAAGGTTTATTTCTAAATTATCAATTATATTTTATTGTTCATATACAAACTTTTGCCCCAATATCAAATGTTTGATTACTCTGACTTCATAAGGATTTTGAAAAAAGATAGTTAACTTCATATTTGTTCCATTTTTTAAACTATTTTGGCTTTTTTATGTACTTTACATCTCCATAAGACTTTAAGATCATTTTGTTAATTTATATTTTTAAAAATTTGCTGGTACCTTCATAAGAATTGCATTAAATTTTTAGATCAATTGGGGGAGGATTACCACCCTGAAAGCATCATATCTTCCAACCCATGAATTTTTATTTAGAACTTTAATTTCTCTCAGCAATGTTTTATTTTTTAACTTTACAAGCCTTGTACTTCTTTTGTTTTTATTTCCAAGCATTTAAATTTTTATTGTATTATAAATGGTATTACTTTCTTAATATTATTTTTGAATTGTTTTGAATATAAAATTAAGTGTATAGAAATACACTTAATTTTTGTAAATCCATATTATATTCTATGATCTTACTACTTGTTTCCTTTAATTGCTTGAAATTATCTACATAAAAGGTGATGTCATTTGCAAATAAGAGTTTTACTTCTTTTCTCTCAACCTGCTCTTTTTTGTTGTTTTTGTTCTTTCTTTCCCTTATTTTACATCTAAAACCTCAAGAAAAAAATGTTAGATCACACTGATGAAGAAAAAAAGCTCTTTCCTGTTTCTTTTATTACAGGTAGAGAAATCAGCATTTTCACAATTAAGTATCATGTTAACTGCGGGTTTTTCACAAATGTCATTTATGAAGTGGGAGGTGTTCCCTCTACTCTTAATTTGCTAGGAGGGTTGTGTTTGCTTCATTCCTGCTGTTTAGTCAAATATTGTCAAATGAATCTTTTGACCATTATTATGTTAACATATTATATTAAATAATTTTCAGATATTAAACTAACTTGGCATCCAACTTGCTCATGGTGCATAATCTCTTTTATATGTTGCTGAAAGAACATATGAATACCACTGAGGTAGTATTCATGAGGGGCTTTGGACAGTAGTTTTATGTTCTTGCAACATAGTTGTCTGGTTGTGGTATCAGGGCAATACTGACCTCATACATATAAAAACTAGTTGAGAAGTATTCACTCCTTTACTTGCTAGAAGTGTTTTGGTGATTTAACGTTATTTATTCTTCAATTATTAAATAGACTGCACCAATTAAAATATCTCTGCTTTTCTTTGTGGGCAGATTTTTAATGACTAATTCAATTTTTGAATGTCTTATATAGTGTATTTGTGCTTTCTGTTTCTTCATGAATTGGTTTTCAAAGTGTCCTTTTCTAGAAATTTTTCCATTTTATCAAAGCTATTTTATTATTTTTAATTTTCACAATATCCTCATATAAATTTTTAATGTTTTAATTACTAAATGTTCTTTTAAGGTATCTTCTCTTTAATTTGGTAATTCAAATTTTGTCCACATTGTTCCAGTTCGCGTCCAGATATAAGTTAGTAAGTTTTGTTAATCTTTTCAGAGAACAAACTTGGTTTTCATAACTTTTTCTGTTGTTTTCTCCATTCTATTTGATTTGATGTCTTTTTAAGTTTTTATTACTTTCTTCCCTTTGCTTGGTTTTTGTTTGCTTTACTTTCTTTCTAGTTTCATAAGCCGGGAGCTTAAATTATTGTTTTGAGATCTTTCTTCTTCCCTGATAGACTTTAAATACAAAAGCTATAAATATTCCACAAATGTTGGTATATTACCTGTCTTTTTATTCAATTCAAAGTGTTTTCTAATTTTCCTTGTGCTGTTTTATTTGCTATGAGTTATTTAGAAGCATTTTGTTTAATTTACAAATATTTGAAGATTTCGCACATTCCTTTCTATTGTTTAACTCAACTTTTTATTAGAGAACATGTCTGGTATAACTTAAATCATTTGAAATTTATTGAGAATTTTTATAGCATAGCGTACGACCTGTTTTGGAGAATGTTTCATGACTTGTGAAAAGAATGCAGATTCTAAAGTTATTGGGTGATTTATTCTTTATATTATATGACAGTTAGGCTAACTTCAATGATAGTGCTTTTCTAGACTTCTTGCTAATTATACTTCTAGTTGTTTTGTCAGTTATAGAGAGTGAAGTATTTAAATGATTATTGTTAAATCATTTCTTTTTTTCTTTCCATTCCATCATTTTTGTTCCATGTAATTAGAGAATTTGTTAGGTGTATATGTTTGTATAATTATTGTATCTTCCTAATAAATAGAATATTTAATTTCCATGAACTACCACTCTTTTTTTTCTTGATAATACGGTGATCTTTGTATAGTACAAGTCTATATATGGTAATACTGTTTCTATTTTGACCGCCATTGAAAAACTACTCCATCTCTATTATATGTTCCTTTTGGTTGGTATATATTTTTTTCATCTTTTTACTTTGAACCAATTTGTGTTTTTAAATCCAGTGGGTGTCTTCTTTTTTAGACAGTATGTAGTTGGATATAACTTTTCTAATCTGTCTGATAATCTCTGCCTTTTGAATATAATAGAACTTTTATATTTAAGGTGATTAGTGATTTATTTCCATTTGGCATATTGCTATTTGTCTTTCTTAATATGTTTTCTGTATTTTTTCCATTTCTTTGTTTCTCATGTACTGCCTTCATTTATGTTACATCATTTTTTTAGCATACTTCTAAAATTTCTCTGTTGATGTTTTGTACTATATTTCTTAGTTACATTTTGGTTGTTTCTCTAGAGGTCAAAATATGCATCTTAGCATATCTTCCCTGCATACATATTGCCTTATCCAGCAATATGCCTTCTCTAACAAAGACAGCATCCTTAAGCTAGAAGAGTCATTGGCTTTCCCTGACGTTTGCCAGAAATATTGTCTCTTCCATCAACAGTACTACTGGATGTGGGTATGATTTTTGGCTTTGTGTCCCCACCCAAATCTCATCGCAAATTGTAATCCCCATGTGTCGAGGGAGGGACCCAGTGGGAGGTGATTGGAGCTTGAGGGTAGTGTCCCTCATGCTGTTATAATAGTGAGTGAGTTCTTATGAGATCTAATGCTTTAAAAATGTGGTACTTTCTCTCTCTCTCTTTTGCTCTCTCTTTCTCTTTCTCTCTCTCTTTTGCTCTCTCTTTCTCTTTCTCTCTCTCTCTCTCTCACCGCTATGGAATGCTACTTTGCTTCCCCTTCAACTTCTGCCATGATTTTAAGTTTCCTGAGGCCTCCCCAGCCGTGGAGAACTGTGACTCAATTAAATTTCTTTACCGAGTCTCAGGTAGTTCTTCACAGCAGTGTAAAAATGGACTAACACACCAATGCAAATTGAGTGAGCCCTTTGTGCCTGTGGAAAAGAAGCTTACCTATACTCACCCCTTGCCCTGTACTGGCAGAGCCTCTGTGCTGACTGAGCTGGAAAGGGAGGGGATCAAGAAGAAATAGACCCAACAAGAATGTCTATTTCTTCTGCTCTTACCTGAAGTTCAGCAATTTTTAATAATAAATGTTTGTCACATTATTTGCAGGCCTTTGGTTGATATCCAGCATGCTAAAATGGTTATTTTTATAAATTATGACCACCTTTATGGCTGTTTTGTGGAAATGATTTGCTGACCTCCTCACTTGGACATACCAGAAAATTCCTCGCCATAACTTTTGGATCATAATTTATAAGATCTTGAATAATTTAGAGTGACTGAGTTCCAGGTTTGTACTATACCAAAGGTTAAGGGCCAGGCTTTTCCAAGGGTAGGATATACAAGACAGCTCAATAAGCCTGTCATCTTTTATGTTTAAATCAGCTTAAAGGAAAACATTAAGTCTACCTTTGGATGAATCCAGTTTTGAAAATATCTCAAGGTACAGTGACCTATACTATAGAACTCTCTTAGTCATGGTACTATGACTGTGTTAGTATCTATGTCTAGAAATGTTAACTTACATTTTACCAGAATATTAATTTGGATGTTACACTTGCTTACACAGTGAATTGCCAATATAATATTAGATGATTACTGGAAGAAACTATCACTTCTGTTCTCCAAATACCCACTTAGGCTTTAGTGGTTATTGCTTTATTCTTAGCAGGGCAGTAACAAGATATGTTAGGTTAAGAAATCAAGTAGAGTAGATAGTAACTTACTTATACAGTTATACAGTGTGTCTTCTTGCAGATGTTTAAAACGTGTACCTAGAGATAGAGGATAAATGTATTGACAAAGATATCATGCTCAGTTTAGTTCTGAAATTAAAGAATAATATTTTAGGTAGATTGATTTAATTCCTATATTTATCTAGTAATTATTTACTAGTGCCTAATTCAGCAGGAATTGTGCAAGTGTCAAGGTTTGAAAAGGAACGGGAAAGAGTCCTAGTTTTCATAGGCTTTTCAGAAAATAAAGAAGCAGATAAACCTGTTACCACAATCATTTTGTGAATGATGCTGTAATAGAATCTTTCTAGTTTATGAAAAGAGAGTCTTCCTAGATTTTGTGAGTCTATGATGACCATCTGCACTGCCCCAGGTATAGACTCACAAAATCAGATACAGTTAGATAATTTTCTGTGCTCATAGATGTCAAGGATGCAAAATTTTCTTCATACCACCAAATCACAGGCAACATGACCACCAATGACATAATTCACAATGTGTCTATCCATACGCATTGTGCATTTAACATAGTTAATACTGTGTATGAGGTTACTTATAGCTAAGTCATTTTGTTTCCTGAATGGTGACATATTGTTCACATTGCTTAGAGTTTCCAATTTGCAAGTAATGTAGAAAATGTTATATACCTAACTATTAGCTTTTGAGGAGATGTTTTGCTTTATTCCTTTAGCAGTACCTATAGATCACAGATATACAAATATTTTTAGCACTCAATTTTCTTCACCTTTTAATTCTGCCTATCTGTATTTAATTTCTGCAGAGAAAATAACTTTTTTCCTTCTATTTTGTTTAGTTCAGTTTCTAAATGTATTTCTGTATCTCTCTGTGTCACTTACATGATATAGTTTAATATTCAAAGAAAAATTAAGGAATACGATATATTGCACTTCTAGCCAATACTCATTAAATTTCAAAGACATTTTACAGCAATCAAAACCACTTTAAAATTATCAAAAATATTTATGTATTTTTGGCATATTAAACTGTGAAAGACCTCTTTTCTTTAAAAACTTCTTATATAGTTTGGATTTCAAGCCAGCATATACCTCTGGAAAATTTGCTATGCTCTCTTTGATTCCAAGCAATCATACTAAGGAAAGATGATTTGATGCAGAAGAATTAGAAATGTGTTAATATTTCAAGGAAAGACAGACATAGTAAGATTGGAATATTTACACCTCAAATAGAAATTAAAAGTAACACCATAATACAAACTATGCTTCGGGTGGCAACATAGACTATTCATACACAAATAAGTAATAAAAAAATAAGTTAACATTTAGAAGGTGAACATGACTCAAAGATCTGTGAAAATCAATTAACCAAAAATAGCCTGTTCCAAAGAAATTGAAAGAGATACAAATGAAATCATACTTTAACCTTTAACCTGTGTTTGTAATGAATTCTATCTGCTAGACAATATTACAATAATGTTGTGCCTTTTCCACAAAGACAAATTCTTCAGCGTTACATTTACTAGGACACCCTCTTCACCCCACACAGAAAGTGCACTCAGATGCTAGTCTTCTATGTCTAAATATTATTCTTTCCCTCTAACTCAAAAATATCTTTATATAATTTTGTTTACATTTCGACAAATTCTAGCTCCAAGACTTTGCTTATCAGATGAGCATTTGAATTATTTTTCACTTTCAAATGTAGTGCAATAAGTGCTTATTACTAAACCACTCTTTGCCTAGCTCCATGCTGGGCTTTATAAAATCAACAGTGCTCAGTCGCTATACTT
The DNA here is from genome assembly GCF_028858775.2 of Pan troglodytes. Classification (NCBI taxonomy): domain Eukaryota; kingdom Metazoa; phylum Chordata; class Mammalia; order Primates; family Hominidae; genus Pan; species Pan troglodytes. The sequence continues at coordinate 135,021,691 of NC_072404.2, forward strand.
TCTTCCTGAATCCCTCTCTTCTATCCTGTCCCCTTCTCTACATTTTTTCCCTTTTTTCTCTTTCCCTCTTTTTGTCATCTCTCCTTCAATCTGAGAATGCAATTATTTCAAGGAGACATATATTCCCCATAAGGAAGACATGTTTATGAAGATTTATTGGTGGTAATTATGTGTGTAATACTGTAGCCACAAAAATATTGTGGCCAAAACTCTATAGGTGAATGAACCCATCATTTAAAAAAAGAATATGAGTTTACCAACAGCTGGATGAATGAAAGTAATAAACACAAGTTTAAAATTGTAGGTGATTAACTGTTTATGGGATTTTTGTTGTTTTTACTTTGTGTGTCTTCTCAGATAATAATAATTATTTTTTCTTTTTTTAACTTTTATATTAAGTTCAAGGGTACAAGTGCAGATTCACTACATTGGTTAACTTGTGTCATGGGGGTTTTTTGTAGAGATTATTTCATGACCCAGATATTAAGCCTAGTACCCATCAGTTATTTTTCCAGATCCTCTCCCCTTCTTCTACCCTCCACCCTCTGAAAGGCCCCAGTGTGTGTTGTTCCCCTCTATGTGCCCATGTGTTCTCATAATTTAGTTCCACTTGTAAGTGAGAACATGTTTTTAATTGACAAATAAAACGGTATATATTTATGGTATACACCATGATATGGTTTGGCTCTGTGTTCCCACCCAAATCTCATGTCAAATTAATCCCCATGTGTCAAGAGAGCAACCTGGTGGGAGGTGACTGGATTCCCCATGCTCTTCTTGTGATAGCGAGTTCTCATGAGATCTGATGGTTTAAAAGTGTGACACATCCACGTTTGCATTCTCTTTCTCCTGACACCATGTAAGACATGCCTTGCTTCCCCTTCACCTTCTGCCATGATTGTAAGTTTCCTGAGGCCTCCTCAGGCATGCAGAATTGTGAGTCAATTAACCATCTTTTGTTTATAAATTACTCGGTCTCAAATAGTTCTTCATTGCAGTATGAAAACGAACTAATACACACCATGCCATCTAAATAATGTATGCATTGTGAAATGGCTGAATTAAGCTAATTAACATATGCATTACCTCACCACATATCTTTTTTGGTGTGTAGTAAGAACAATTAACATCTAGCCTCCTAATGATTTTTGAATATAAAATAACAATATTGTTATTAACTATAATCACTATGCTGTATGGTAGATAGCTTTATTTCTCCTGTCTAACTGAAATTTTGTATCCTTTCCCCAACCTTTCCCCAATCTCCCCTGTTCCCAGTTCCAGAATCTGACAAAATCCATTCTATTCCCAGTATTTATAAATTCTCCTTTTAAAAATTTCATATATGGGTGAGATCATGTGGTATTTCTCTTTCTGTGCCTAGCTTTTATATTTCACTACACATAATGTTCTCCAGGTTCATACATATTGTTGCAAAAAATAGAATTCTCTTCTTTTTAAGGTGGAATAGTACTCCATTGTGTATAGATAGCACATGTTCTTTATTCATTCATTCATTCATTGATAGGCACTTGCATTGATTCCATGTTTTGGCTATTGTAAATAGTACTGCAACGAACCTAGGAGTGCAGCTATCCCTTTGACATACTGATTTCACTTCCTTTGGATATATATCTGGCAGTTGGATTGCTGGATCATATGGTAGTTCTTAGTTTTTTGAGGAACCTCCATACTATTTTTCATAATGAGTGGACTAATTTACGTTCTTATCAACAGTGTGACATGGTTCCCTTTCCTGTACATCTTTGGCAACCTTTCTGTCTTTTTTGATAATAGTCGTTCTAACAGGTGTGAGGTGATAGCTCATTGTGATTTAAATTTGAATTTCCCTGATGATTAATGATACTGAATATCTTTCATATATTGGTGGCCATTAGTATCTATTCTTTTGAGAAATGTCTATTCAGGGCCTTTACTTCTTATCAGATGTATGGTTTGCAAATATTTTTCTCTCACGCCATAGGTTGTCCCATCAATCTGTTTATGTTTCAATTGTTGTGCAGAAGTTTTTTAGTTTGATGTTATCCTATTTGTACATTTGTGCTTTTATTGCCTTTGTTTTTGAATTCATATTCAAAAAATCATTGCCCAGACCAATGCCATGGGACTTTTTTCCTACGTTTTTCTCTAACAGTCTTATAGTCTCAGTTCTTACATTTAAATCTTTAATGCTTTTTGCATTGGTTTTTACGTATTGTGTAAGATAAGGGTCTAATTTCATTATTTTGCTTAGGAACAGTTAGTTTTCACAACACCATTTATTTAAGATAATGTCCTTTCCCACTTGTGTTTTCTGGGTATCTTTGTCAAAAATCAATTAACACTAAATGTGTGTATTTATTTCTGGGCTTGTAATGTTCAATTGGTCTATGTGTCTGTTTTATGACAGTATCATGTATTGATTATTATATCTTTGTAGTAGATGTTGAGATCAAGTAGTGTGACACCCTCAGCTTTGTGTTTTTGTTCAAGTTTGCTTTGGTTATTTGTGGTCTTTTGTGGTTTCATACAAACTGTAAGGTTGATTTTTCTATTTCTAGGAAAATAATCATTAAAATTTTGCTAGAAATTGCATTGAATTTTTGGCTTGCTTTGCATAATATAGACATTTTAGCAATATTAATTCTTCTAATCCATGAACACTGGGTAATTTTCCACCTATTTGTTTCATCTTAAATTACTTTAATCAATGTTTTACAGTTTTCAGTGGACACATTAGTTCAGCATACAAGTTGGTTTTATAGATTCAGTGTACAGCGTACAAGATCACCTCATGAGTTAAATTTAGCCTTAAGTATTTTATTTTTTGTAGTTGTTGTTAATCAGGTGGCTGTATTTATTTCTTTTTCAGATAGTTCATGGTTAGTTTATAGAAATGCTACTGATCATTGTATGTTGATCTTGTATTTTCCTACTTTCCTGAACTGATTTACTAGTGCTAATAGTTTTGATAGAGTCTTTATGGTTTTTCAAGTATAAGATCATGTAATCTGCAAAAAAGGCAATTTGACTTCTTCCTTTCTATTTGGTGGCCTTTTATTTTTTTCTCTTGCCTAATTGCACTGACCGGTTCTTTCAGTACTATGTTGAATAGAAGTGGCCTGACTGGGCACTCTTGTCTTATTCTTCTTGATCTTATATAAAAACCTTTCAACTTTTCACCATTGAATATGATGTTAGCAGTAGGCTTGTCATATATGACCTTTATTATGTACATTCTTTCTGCACATAGTTTGTTGAGAGCTTTTTATCATGAAGAGATATTGAATTTTGTGAAACGTATTTTCTGCTTCTACTGAGGTGGTCATATGAATTTTGTTCTTCATTCTGTTAATGTGGTGGCTCATTTATTGATTTGCATATGTTGAAGCATCCTTGCATATCTGTGATAAATTCCTCTTAATAATGGTAAAATTATCAATTTAACGTGCTGTTGAATTTGATTTGTTAGTATTGTGTTGAGGATTTTTACATCTCTCTGAATCAAGGATATTGCCTTGTAATTTTCTCTTTCAGTGTCTTTGTCTGGCTTTGGTATCAAGGTAATTCTAGCCTCATAAAATTAATTTGGAAGTATTTCCTCTTCCATTTATGGAAATTGCTTGAGGGGGATTAGTTTTAGTTTTTCTTTAAATGTTTGGTAGAATTCAACAGTGAAACAATTGGGTCCTAGACTTTTCTTTGACAGGAGACTTTTATTATCAACCAATCTCCTTACTCTTTATTAGTCTGCTCAGATGAACTATTTATTTATTACGGTGAATTGCTGAAAAGGTTTCCTTGCAATCTATAGCTACAGATAATCCAGGGATTTTTCAAGGAGGGATATTAGAAATTATAGGTTTGAATCTAGGAGCTAATTATTCAGGATAAAAATGCTTTCCACGGATCACAAGGTCAGGAGATCAAGACCATCCTGCCTAACACGGTGAAACTCTGTCTCTACTAAAAACAAACAAACAAACAAACAAAAAAATTAGCCAGGCATGGTGGCAGGCTCCTGTCTGTATTTCCAGCTACTCAGGAGGCTGAGGCAGGAGAATGGTGTGAACCTAGGAGGCAGAGCTTTCAGTGACCTGAGATAGCGCCACCGCACTCCAGCCTGGGCTACAGAGAGAGACTCCATCTCAAAACAAAAAAACAAAAACAAAAACAAAACAAACAAAAAAAGTGACAAGGAGCTGCTGAATTGTTGCCAAAAGGACAAAAGGAGCTGGTAGGATTGCTTGATGGGGACAGTAGTGAAAGCCTTATCTGAAGGCAGAAGATAGGCCTCACTCCTTTCTTTAAAATATTCAGAGCACACTGCCTTGAGAATTGATCATCTCTAATTGCATTCCTGTATGGGGATTGCATAGAGAAGATGGCTAATATTTTATTGTTATCTTCAGTAAGAAGAATTACAACTGCCTAGTAGGAATCCTGGTGGGATAAGAAACTTACAAAATATCTATTGAGGGCTCAGATTATCTGTATAAACCATAAAATCTTAACTTCATTTTGCTGGACAGAACCATGTGTCCTGTGGAAAGGGGCTGACAGACATAGAATGCACAGCTTATTATTATAATCATAATTAGTTTTCATAATGAGTCTTATGCTAATATTGAAATAATTTTGGAGATTTAGTCCACATTTACATGGATTCTGTTACATTACATTGTTTTTTATTAATGGGTGCTGAAGTTATGTTTTTGACAATACCAAGTGTATTCTCACTAGGAAGCAGAGAAATTTTTAAAGTTTCAATTAAGAAAATTAAATACATTAGATCATGTTCATAATGCTACTTTGATGAAATGAAAGTTTAAGTAGATGCAGAAATATTATTAACAGTATTATACATGGGATATATAAAAGATAACAGAATTAAGACCATGTTCAAGGAAAAAATGTTTTACCTATTTTACATGAATTTAAGGCAAGTTAACACTAATAATGCCTAGACATTTGCTTTATAAAATTCAATTATTCTTTGTTTTGACTTGAAGAAATTTAAGATTGTGAATATATTTTATTTTGAATGCATTCAGCCTGGTTTCAAGCAATATGTTTTTAACATGGTTCTAATAATTGCATTATGCTATCATTTCCACTTTTAGAGTTTCAGTTACGCAGACATAGCTACAAGCTGCCTCACCTTTCTTATCTCTTGCCCTGAGCAGTTTTAGTTAAACCTCAAAAATAAGATATGGTATCACTAAGAACCAATGCAGCTTCACACTGTGTGTATGTCAATAGAACAATCATTTTATTTGAAATGCTTATCCCTTTCTAACGCACAGAATACGTCTAAAAGATTTTTACATATGTTTGTCAGATACACTTTAGATGCAGTTCTTGTAAAATTTAATAATGCAGAGTACTGGTAAGTAGATGCATAATTCACATTCTGGTAACTCAAGTTCTGAAATACCTTAGAGGGTAAAAAGAAACAAAAATATAACCTAAAATTTGGTTATTTGAATGTGTGTTTGTTGGTAATAATAAAAAAGTCAGGTCTACTGAGCTATATTTAAGATTAAAAATTTCTTCTTTTCAAAGCTATTCCACATATATCACATCAGTAGTTTAGCCATCATTATCAACAGTATCTATGCTATCATACTGAGGTCCCCAATCCCTGCACCACCAACTGCTACCAGACCTTGGTCTGTTAGGAACTGGGCCACACAGCAGGAAGTGAGCAGCACCTGGGTGAGCCAGCATGACCTCCTGAGCTCCACCTCCTGTCAGGTCAGTGATGGCATCAGATTCTCTTAGAAGTGAGACATCTACTGTGAACTGTGCATGTGAGGGATGTAGACTGCATGCTCCTTATGAGAATCTAATGCCTGATGATCTGAGGTAGAAAAGTTTCATCTCGAAACCATCCCCCTGAACATCCATGGAAAAACTATCTTCCACAAAACCACTCCCTGATGCCAAAAAGGTTGGGGATCACAGCTAAACATATTAATTAAATACTGAACAATATTAATGAAAGGAACTTGCCCATCATTGGAATCCAATCATAAATAAGCAGTAGAATATGTAAGATTTTTTATGTACATGTATTTTATAAATTAATATATGAGTTTATTGACTCATAGGGAACTACTCATTTGCTCACAGTTTACCTTAGTTGTTTTTATTTGTGATTGGTTAACTGTGATCTAATAATGCCTATCATGGTCTTTAATGGTCTCTTGGTTCTGCTCAGGAACAATAATCTATACAATTTGAGTTTGTAAGTCTGTTATTTTGCTTCTGGAAAAAAAAATGGTTTTCTATGACAAGGAATCTTACTCTCCCAGTGCTCTCTCATTGCTGCTGCTACCCCTGCTCCTGCTGCTTCTTCTCCTTCTCCTTCTTCTCTCTCTTCAAATTCAGTTGAGTTCTTAAGCTACCAAGAGATATTAAGCATAAAAACTGTTCAACATGAAGATAGCCGCCTTACCCTAATACATATCCATGTAAGGACTCAAGGCAGTTCCCCATAGGCCAGAAGACACTCTGGATTTGTCCTGTTATTTGTTGTTGTTGTTTGTTTGTTTTTCTATTTTTTTCAACTAGCCTAATCCAAATACTATCCTAATATCCTCTTACTCTGATCTTCTTTAGTATCCCCTGACTTACCAGCCATTGATAATGATTTTCACTGTTCTCTTTTACTTTCTCGGCCATAATTGATTATTTTTCCAAGCACTAATCAATTGAGAATCCCTCTGTTAACATACATTGTTAAAACATATAGTCATTAGTTCAGATGGAACATAAGCTATCAATATTGATCATAGCTGGGGATTAAAAGCTGCCTGCCTAGGATTTAAGGTGAAATAGGGAAGATTTTACATAAAGCTTTAGTGACTCCTCCTTTCTTATTGACCATTCCACAAAGTCAGCTTCAGCAGCCTCATACTCCAATCTGCTCCCACCTTAAATGTGATTTTTCCCTCTATATTTGGTTCTATCTTCTTTATACTGATATCAATACAATTGTTCTAGACAAAAAGCCACCTAGAACATGAGGCTCACTTGATGTATTGTCTTTTTTGACAAGATTACGGACATGCATTGTCTGGACAATGCCTAAAAACAGTTTTTTAATACATATTATGTAGTTTTGCACTTGTTCATGGTGAGTAGGTATGTCTAATACCAGGTAATACATCATAACTCACAAAACAACTTTTTAAACAAAAGTATCTATAATATATTTGATATTAGGGCTTAATTTTCACAGTTTTATTGGGCAGCTTAATTACATAAAAAAATTGGTAAGACAGATTTATGAAAGAAGTAGTATTTATTCATCATCTATCACCTTGCTGGCATGGAAATGCAGAAAAAATAATAAAATGACAGACAAAGTACACTCAACCATGTACTTTAAGTCAAGTCTCTACTCTCAGCATATGCAAATCACAAATCAAGGAAGTGTTATCCTAGGGAGTGTCCAGATGCTAAATAAGTAGAGCACTAATTAGACCCTAGAATGGGCACAAAAGCTTTGATTTACATTGCAGAGCATATACAAATTTATTCTGGGAGCATCTTACGGGAACAATGATATGTCTTTAATACAAGGAATAATGCAGAAGCTTAATGATCAAAACCAGGGAATTATATTTTTGGAGAAACTTAAAGGATAAATGAATAAAAAAATAGCTTCCTAACTGAAATTTAAAAAAAATTAAGTCTTATCTTAGGTGTAAATGAACTAGTTTTAGAACAGTATGTTAGCAGAGAAGATGAAATGCTTAATAGCTGTGCAGAAACAGGGAAAGTTACCCTCTGGGATAATGGTATGATGAACTACTAATAGGTCATTTTGAATTCACATTCCCTTAACATTAGTGTTGGGAATTTACTACATCTCTAAAATGGTAGGGGTAGATATTTACCTTGAAGGTTCATTTAGTATACTTTCGTATGATGCATAGATGTTGCTAGTCTCTTTCTTCTCCATGGGACAGTATCTCAATAATTATGTCTCCTGTGATAATCAAGCTCAGATACATGTGCCCATGTGGTCATGAATACTTTATGTAAACTTTTTGTAAATTTTAGTTTCCAAATGTGTTCAATAAAGATAATTATAGCACCTTCATATAGGATTTTAGTTAAATGCAAATAAAAGGGAATATACTTAGAGTGTCTGATTCAGAGTGAAACGAGACCAATTTCCCCATAGAACTGATGAATGGATGTTGACGCTCGCTTTAAAAAAAAAAAAAAAAAAAAAACATAGAAATGGACCCTCCTAGTCTTAAAGCTTGAAACTTAACATTTGTTTAATCTTAGTCCCTTTCACAGGAGATCAACTTTCAGCCCTCCCATCAGGGAAGTGAAACTTACCAGATCACCACATCCAATTAGACACCAGAACCCCATTCTTCAGGATGGCCCAACTGATATGGGTTGGCTCTGTGTCGCCACCCATATTTCATCTTGTAGCTTCCATAATTCACACGTGTTGTGGGAGGGACCCGGTGGGAGACTGTTGAATCCTGGGGGTGGGTCTTTCCCATGCTGTTCTTGTGATACTCAATGGGTCTCACAAGATCTGATGGTTTTAAAAACGGGAGTTTCTCTGCAGAAGCTCTCTTTTTGTCTGCCGCCATCTACCTAAGATGTGACATGCTCCTCCTTGCCTTCTGCCATGATTGTGAGGCCTCCCCAGCCACGTGGAACTGTCAGTCCAATAAAACCTCTTTGTTTTGTAAGTTTCCCAGTCTCAGGTATTTTTTTTTAATTTTATTATTATTATACTTTAAGTTTTAGGGTACATGTGCAAAACGTGAAGGTTTGTTACATATGTATACATGTGCCATGTTGGTGTGCTGCACCCATTAACTCGTCATTTAGCATTAGGTGTATCTCCTAATGCTATCCCTCCCCCCTCCCCCGACCCCACAACAATCCCCAGTGTGTGATGTTCCCCTTCCTCTGTCCATATGTTCTCATTGTTCAATTCCCACCTATGAGTGAGAATATGCGGTGTTTGGTTTTTTGTCCTTGTGATAGTTTGCTGAGAATGATGGTTTCCAGTTTCATCCATGTCCCTACAAAGGACATGAACTCATCATTTTTTATGGCTGCATAGTATTCCATGGTGGATATGTGCCACATTTTCTTAACGCAGTCTATCATTGTTGGACATTTGGGTTGGTTCCAAGTCTTTGCTATTGTGAATAGTGCTGCTATAAACATACGTGTGCATGTGTCTTTATAGCAGCATGATTTATAATCCTTTGGGTATATACCCAGTAATGGGATGGCTGGGTCAAATGGTATTTCTAGTTCTAGATCCCTGAGGAATCGCCACACTGACTTCCACAAGGGATGAACTAGTTTACAGTCCCACCAACAGTGTAAAAGTGTTCCTATTTCTCCACATCCTCTCCAGCACCTGTTGTTTCCTGACTTTTTAATGATCACCATTCTAACTGGTGTGAGATGGTATCTCATTGTGGTTTTAATTTGCATTTCTCTGATGGCCAGTGAAGATGAGCATTTTTTCACGTGCTTTTGGCTGCATAAATGTCTTCTTTTGAGAAGTGTCTCTTCATATCCTTTGCCCACTTTTTGATGGGGTTGTTTTTTTCTTGTAAATTTGTTTGAGTTCATTGTAGATTCTGGATATTAGCCCTTTGTCAGATGAGTAGATTGCAAAAATTTTCTCCCATTCTTTAGGTTGCCTGTTCACTCTGATGACAGTTTCTTTTGCTGTGCAGAAGCTCTTTAATTATATCCCACTTGTCAATTTTGGCTTTTGTTGCCATTGCTTTTAGTGTTTTAGACATGTCCTTGCCCATGCCTATGTCCTGAATAGTATTGCCTAGGTTTTCTTCTAGGGTTTTCATGGTTTTAGGTCTAACATTTAAGTCTTTAATCCATCTTGAATTAATTTTTCTATAAGGTGTAAGGAAGGGATCCAGTTTCAGCTTTCTGCATATGGCTAGCCAGTTTTCCCAGCACCATTTATTAAATAGGGAATCTTTTCCCCATTTCTTATTTTGTCACGTTTGTCAAAGATCAGATGGTTGTACATGTGTGGTATTATTTCTGAGGGCTCTGTTCTGTTCCATTCATCTGTATCTCTGTTTTTGGTACCAGTACCATGCTGTTTTGGTTACTGTAGCCTTGTAGTATAGTTTGAAGTTAGGTAGTGTGATGCCTCCAGCTTTGTTCTTTTGGCTTAGGATTGACTTGGCGATGTGGGCTCTTTTTTGGTTCCATATGAACTTTAAAGTAGTTTTTTCCAATTCTGTGAAGAAAGTCATTGGTAGCTTGATGGGGATGGCATTGAATCTATAAATTACCTTGGGCAATATGGCCATTTTCACGATATTGATTCTTCCTACCCATGAGCATGGAATGTTTTTCCATTTGTTTGTATCCTCTTTTATTTCATTGAGCAGTGGTTTGTAGTTCTCCTTGAAGAGGTCCTTCACGTCCCTTGTAAGTTGGATTCCTAGGTATTTTATTCTCTTTGAAGCAATTGTGAATGGGAGTTCACTCATGATTTGGCTCTCTGTCTGTTATTGGTGTATAAGAATGCTTGTGATTTTTGTACACCGATTTTGTATCCTGAGACTTTGCTGAAGTTGCTTATCAGCTTGAGGAGATTTTGGGCTGAGACAATGGGGTTTTCTAGATATACAATCATGTCATCTGCAAACAGGGACAATTTGACTTCCTCTTTTCCTAATTGAATACCCTTTATTTCCTTCTCCTGCCTGATTGCCCTGGCCAGAACTTCCAACTCTATGTTGAATAGGAGTGGTGAGAGAGGGCATCCCTGTCTTGTGCCAGTTTTCAAAGGGAATGCTTCCAGTTTTTGCCCATTCTGTATGATATTGGCTATGGGTTTGTCATAGATAGCTCTTATTATTTTGAGATACGTCCGATCAATACCTAATTTATTGAGAGTTTTTAGCATGAAGGGTTGTTGAATTTTGTCAAAGGACTTTTCTGCATCTATTGAGATAATCATGTGGTTTTTGTCTCTGGTTCTGTGTATATGTTGGATTACATTTATTGATTTGTGTATGTTGAACCAGCCTTGCATCCCAGGGATGAAGCCCACTTGATCATGGTGGATAAACTTTTTGATGTGCTGCTGGATTCGGTTTGCCAGTATTTTATTGAGGATTTTTGCATCGATGTTCATCAAGGATATTGGTCTAAAATTCTCTTTTTTGGTTGTGTCTCTGCCAGGCTTTGGTATCAGGATGATGCTGGCCTCATAAAATGAGTTAGAGAGAATTCCCGCTTTTTCTATTGATTGGAATAGTTTCAGAAGGAATGGTATCAGCTCCTTTTTGTACCTCTGGTAGAATTCGGCTGTGAATCCATCTGGTCCTGGACCTTTTTTGGTTGGTAAGCTATTGATTATTGCCTCAATTTCAGAGCCTGTTATTGATCTATTCAGAGATTCAACTTCTTCCTGGTTTAGTCTTGGGAGGATGTATGTGTCGAGGAATTTATCCATTTCTTCTAGATTTTCTAGTTTATTTGCGTAGAGGTGTTTATAGTATTCTCTGATGGTAGTTTGTATTTCTGTGGGATTGGTGGTGATATCCCCTTTATCATTTTTTATTTCATCTGTTTGATTCTTCTCTCTTTTCTTCTTTATTAGTCTTGCTAGTGGTCTATCAATTTTGTTGATCTTTTCAAAAAACCAGCTCCTGGATTCATTAATTTTTTGAAGGGTTTTTTGTGTCTCTATTTCCTTCAGTTCTGCTCTGATCTTGGTTATTTCTTGCCTTCTGCTAACTTTTGAATGTGTTTGCTCTTGCTTTTCTAGTTCTTTTAATTGTGATGTTAGGGTGTCAATTTTAGATCTTGCCTGCTTTCTCTTGTGGGCATTCAGTGCTATAAATTTCTTTATTCAGCAGCGTGAAAATGGACTAATACACCAACCTACCACCTGTCCTCCATTGACCAACTGCTTTTCCTCATCCAGGATTAATTCCTGTTTTCCTGAATGCAACTAACTTTCTTCCCTGCTGTATAAACTCTTGACTTTAGTCAGGGAGGAGAGTCAGATCTGAGGTTTGTTTCTTCTCTCTCAGGCTGACATCACTCATAATTGAATCAAACCATCTCTGACAATATTTGTTGTTTCAGTGACTGGCTTACCGTGCAGCAAGCAAAAGGACCTACATCAAATTGCTGGCATTTTGGTAACAATAGTAAGTCCTCTATAAGTATTAACTATGACTAACAGTTTAAATATATGCCAAAAGTAGAAAGAAGCTCTCTTCTCGTATTGTTCACTTGTAAATCAATCATTTTCTATCCTGGAATAATTTAATTTCTTCTCACTTTAGTAAATCTCAGAGGATGGGCGTATTGGCTCACACCTGTAATTCCAGCACTTTGGAAGGCCGAGGTGGGCATATCGCTTGAGGTCAGGAGTTTGAGACCAACCTGGCCAACATGGTGAAGCCCCATCCCTACTAAAAGTAGAAAAATTAGCTAGGCATGGTGGCACGTGCCTGTAATCCCAGTTACTCTGGAGGCTGTGGCAGGAGAATTGCTTGAACCTGGGAGGCAGGCGTTGCAGTGAGCCGAGATTGAGCCACTGCACTCCAGCCTCGGTGTCAAAGTGAGACTCTTATCTCAAAAAATAAATAAAATAAAATCTTAGATAACATGTGGATGCAAATCTGGAGATTAAATATGTGGTGAAACTAAGTTATTATGTTAACATAGTGATAAGTTGCAGGAGATAAAATCAATGTATCCTAATTCTATTTACTCATGTTACTTTTCTAAATCATACAATGAAGTTACTACATTATTATAATGGAAAGAGCATAGTATTAAAGTATTAGAAATCTGACATAAACAAAGTTATCCATTGTTAGCCTTTATTCCAAAAAAGTTGTGCTAAATTTTGCTTACTGATTTTTGCTTAAAATGATATCGCATCAAAAAGGAGCATTTAAAAAATGAGATAAAATATCAATCTATGTATACTAAAAAACTGGAAGAAAAAAGTAATCATATTTTATGATATCAATAGCTTAATCAGAGAAAATATCTACTAGAAAAACACATTTTTAACAATTTTAAATTTTCTTGGAAATCAGGAACTTTTCTAAACTTTCTAAGAAATTGCTATTATATTTACACAGGAGTTACTTATCAGTAAAAATAATCTTTAGATATATAGCAGTGCACTATACATCTGTACTTGCAATGGTATAATAAACTTTTAAAGTAATTTATATTATAAATAATATTCAAATTAATTATTTAAACATACATTTACATTTAAAATGGAGTTTTGTCAAATAAATAAAATTTAAGCAAAAAAAAAAAAAAAGATGTAACCCAAAGCAATTAAGAGACCTTAAGATGATAGATACATTATTAAACTAATTTATCTCCATCATTAAGGCAAGTTGATTACACATAAATAAGAAATACAATTTTAGACCAATATCCTTGATGAACATTGATGCAAAAATCCTTAATAAAATACTGGCAAACCGAATCCAGCAGCACATCAAAAAGCTTGTCCACCATGATCAAGTGGGCTTCATCCCTGGGATGCAAGGCTGGTTCAATATACGCAAATCAATAAATGTAATCCAGCATATAAACAGAACCAAAGACAAAAACCACATGATTATCTCAATAGATGCAGAAAAGTCCTTTGACAAAATTCAACAACCCTTCATGCTAAAAACTCTCAATAAATTAGGTGTTGATGGGACGTATCTCAAAATAATAAGAGCTATCTATGACAAACCCATAGCCAATATCATACAGAATGGGCAAAAACTGGAAGCATTCCCTTTGAAAACTGGCACAAGACAGGGATGCCCTCTCTCACCACTCCTATTCAACATAGTGTTGGAAGTTCTGGCCAGGGCAATCAGGCAGGAGAAGGAAATAAAGGGTATTCAATTAGGAAAAGAGGAAGTCAAATTATCCCTGTTTGCAGATGACATGATTGTATATCTAGAAAACCCCATTGTCTCAGCCCAAAATCTCCTTAAGCTGATAAACAACTTCAGCAACGTCTCAGGATACAAAATCAATGTACAAAAATCACAAACATTCTTATACACCAATAACAGACAAACAGAGAGCCAAATCATGAGTGAACTCCCATTCACAATTGCTTCAAAGAGAATAAAATACCTAGGAATCCAACTTACAAGGGATGTGAAGGACCTCTTCAAGGAGAACTACAAACCACTGCTCAATGAAATAAAAGAGGATACAAACAAATGGAAGAACATTCCATGCTCATGGGTAGGAAGAATTAATATCGTGAAAATGGCCATATTGCCCAAGGTAATTTATAGATTCAATGCCATCCCCATCAAGCTACTAATGACTTTCTTCACAGAATTGGAAAAAACTACTTTAAAGTTCATATGGAACCAAAAAAGAGCCCGCATCACCAAGTCAATCCTAAGCCAAAAGAACAAAGCTGGAGGCATCACGCTACCTAACTTCAAACTACACTACAAGGCCACAGTAACCAAAACAGCATGGTGCTGGTACCAAAACAGAGATATAGATCAATGGAACAGAACAGAGCCCTCAGAAATAATGCCGCATATCTACAACTATGTGATCTTTGACAAACATGAGAAAAACAAGCAATGGGGAAAGGATTCCCTATTTAATAAATGGTGCTGGGAAAACTGGCTACCCATATGTAGAAAGCTGAAACTGGATCCCTTCCTTACACCTTATACAAAAATTAATTCAAGATGGATTAAAGACTTAAATGTTAGACCTAAAACCATAAAAACCCTAGAGGAAAACCTAAGCATTACCATTCAGGACACAGGCATGGGCAAGGACTTCATGTCTAAAACAAAAAAAGCAATGGCAACAAAAGCCAAAATTGACAAATGGGATCTAATTAAACTAAAGAGATTCTACACAGCAAAAGAGACTACCATCAGAGTGAACAGGCAACCTACAAAATGGGAGAAAATTTTCGCAACCTACTCATCTGACAAAGGGCTAATATCTAGAATCTACAATGAACTCAAACAAATTTACAAGAAAAAAACAAACAACCCCATCAAAAAGTTGGCGAAGGACGTGAACAGACACTTCTCAAAAGAAGACATTTATGCAGCCAAAAGACACATGAAAAAATGCTCACCATCACTGGCCATCAGAGAAATGCAAATCAAAACCACAATGAGATACCATCTCACACCAGTTAGAATGGCAATCATCAAAAAGTCAGGAAACAACAGGTGCTGGAGAGGATGTGGAGAAATAGGAACACTTTTACACTGTTGGTGGGACTGTAAACTAGTTCAACCATTGTGGAAGTCAGTGTGGCGATTCCTCAGGGATCTAGAACTAGAAATACCATTTGACCCAGCTATCCCATTACTGGGTATATACCCAAAGGACTATAAATCATGCTGCTATAAAGACACATGCACACGTATGTTTATTGCGGCATTATTCACAATAGCAAAGACTTGGAACCAACCCAAATGTCTCATCAATGATAGACTGGATTAAGAAAATGTGGCACATATACACCATGGAATACTATGCAGCCATAAAAAATGATGAGTTCATGTCCTTTGTAGGGACATGGATGAAATTGGAAATCATCATTCTCAGTAAACTATCGCAAGAACAAAAAACCAAACACCGCATATTCTCACTCATAGGTGGGAATTGAACAATGAGAACACATGGACACAGGAAGGGGAACATCACACTCTGGGGACTGTTGTGGGGTGGGGGTAGGGGGGAGGGATAGCTTCAGGAGATATACCTAATGCTAAATGACGAGTTAATGGGTGCAGCCCACCAGCATGGCACATGTATACATACGTAACTAACCTGCACATTGTGCACATGTACCCTAAAACTTAAAGTATAATAATAATAATAAAAAAGAAATACATAGCAGTAAACATAAGATAAATCTTTTTCAAGTTAAATTTCCAAATGTTCTCAAAGATTTATCAAAGTGAGATGAAATTAAATTATTACAGGTAAGGAATTATTATTTTATATAACCAACAACATGAGAAAAGTTTTTCTCCCATTTTGATTTCACTGCAGATTTGAACCCATAATTGACATTGTGAACTAACCATTTTCACTCAGAGGATAAATGGGTGAATAACTATCAACCCGAGGATTTTTTTCCTCAGGTCTCTTGCATGTTTTTCAGGAGAGCTGATAACAATATTAGCCTAACACTCTTGCATAGGAAATAATATAATGAAAATAAGCTATTTAGCTGCCATATTAATATTTATAAAAAATACATATATCAACTATCAGTGAGCTTTATTTTATTACTAATAGTCTAAGTGTTAACCCAAATCTACCAACAAAATATGTATCTATGTTAGTGCTCATTTATTAAGTAATTATGCAGGCATTCATTCATATATATTGCTTTTAAACCTCTCCAACAATGGTTACATACTAATTATTTCTTCTTTACTAAGCTATTCTTTTAAAATTTTAAATAATAAAAACCTGGATCATAAATGAAATATTAAATTCTTGACAGCAAACAGCAAATCTTGACAGTTTAAATTTTCCTTCTATAATATTTCAGTAAAATTAACAAAAAAGGAATCTGTTAATATTTTGCTACAGAAAACAAATTTATCACTAGAAATATACTGACACATTTTTATGTTATATATAATCCAACCAGATAATGTAATTTATAATTTTTCCTCTCTCAAAGTGATGTTTTATTTGGTTTATGACTTCTATGTATTTGAAATTCACCTGGAATTGACATAAAATTGATAAATATATAAGCGTTTATAATAATGTATATCTTCTTACGCAAGATCAGGCTGCTTGCTAAATCCTATGGACTATGTTAGAAGATATGGTGTTGAGAAACCAAAGTAATTTTCTGATCTTCTTTTTCTTTTTTAGTTACTGTTACAGAAAGAACAAAAGCAGGAAAATAAAAAAAAAGTCTGGAGATTTTATTGTGTGAACATGGGTTGAAATAGAGGTAATAATAGAAGTAATTTATTTTAGGTAGGATTGTTAGATAAAGGCTATCTGAGATGTAAACATAAAGCTGGAACCTAATTAGAGTTAAACATGTTACACAGAATGTATTAGTACATTTTCACACTGCTGATAACCACATACCCGAGACTGGGTAATTTATAAAGAAAAAATAGGTTTAATGGACTCACTGTTCCAAGTGGCTGGGGAAGCCTCATAATCATGGTGGAAGGCAAAAGGCACATCTTACATGGTGGCAGGCAAGCCAGAATGTGAACTTGTGCAGGGAAATTCCCCTTTATGAAACCATCAGATACCATGAGACTTATTCACTACCATGAGAACAGCACAGGAAAGACCTACACCCATGGTTCAATTACCTTCCAATGAGTGCCTCTTATGACACATGGGAATTACGGGGGCTACAATTCAAGATGAGATTTGGGTGGGAACACAGCCAAACCATATCACGGAAGGAGAAAAAATAATTCCAGCTGGAAGAAAAAACGTGCAGAGAGATTGACATAGCAATGAGGATGACTGTTGGTTAAACTGAAAAGTGAACATTATAAAAATGTTAATTGTCAAGTCAGAAACTGTGCAAGTATCTGAGGTGTTAGCACCTGGAAACTAATGGGTTAGCCTACCACAATTGTACAGGTACTGTCAAAAGACAAAATATCTGAGTCAGGATGAAGATACAATTTTATTATTCACAGCTATAGCAGGAGCCAGGGTGACATTTAGTTCCAGTGTAAGCCCCAATTCCCACAGGGCAATGTGAAAAGGTTCAGATGTTACCTATACCCAGAGTGGGATGTGCTTAGGAATACTAATATTAGAAACTGAACATTGTATAAGGACTACTGGCAAATTGGTCTATCTCCATTTTCTGGAGAGAGTCTTTCTGTCTATGACTCTGAAATATCATGAAAATCAGCTTTAGGAAGAAAGAGATCTCTGTTTCTACTTCAGCTCAAGGCAGGCTGGTATGCAAACATCCTTGAAAATAAAGTATGGGGCCCAGTGCGTGGCTCACGCTTGTAATCTCAGCACTTTGGGAGGCTGAGGCAAGCGGATCACTTGAGGTCATGAGTTCAAGACCAGCCTGGCCAACGTAGTTAAACTCCATCTCTACTAAAATTACAAAAATTAGCTGGGTGTGGTGGTGGGTGCCTGTAATCCCAGTTGCTCAGGTGGCTGAGGCAGGAGATTAGCTTGATCCTGGGAGGCAGAGGTTGCACTGAGCCGAGATTGAGCCATTGCACTCCAGTCTGGGTGACAGAGTGAGACTCTATCTCAAAAAAAAAAAAAAAGTATGGAGTAAATTAGCTATTAGTCTATTAATGTCTTTGAAGGTGTGCAGTAATGAACTTGCACAAAAGGAGAGAAAAATTATATAATGAAGACAAATTATTCAGAAATTTGTAGTCCATGGTAATCAGTTGAGATTTTCATTTCTGGTTACATTGAGAAGCCATTGGATAAATTTATATTAAAAATTGCAAGAAAAATTAAATTTATATTGATAGTAATTTTGCTATTTTGCAAAGACTCAATTGGAGAATAACAAAAAAGGTGGCAAGAATATTTATGAAAATGCCATTGATTCATGCAATTAAGTAATAATAAGAATATTTAAATGGTAGTAATACAGAGAGAACACAGAGAGTATACTTAAAAATTGAATTTTGATGACAGAGTTGAAATAAATTTGTCATGGATTGTATGCAGGGAATGTTGAAAGAAAAGAAAGGAATGAGAGAGGCCAGGCATGGTGGCTCATGCCTGTAATCTCAGCACTTATGGAGATCGAGGCAGGCAGATCACTTGAGGTCAGGAGTTCAAGACCAGCCTGGCTAATATGGTGAAACCTCGTCTCTACTAAAAATACAAAAATTAGCTGGGCATGGTGGTGCACACCTGTAATCCCTGCTACTCGGGAGGCTGAAGCAGGAGAATCGCTTGAACCCAGGAGGCAGAGGTTGCAGTGAGCTGAGATCATGCCACTGCACTCCAGCCTGGGCAACAGAGCCAGACTTGGTCTCAAAACAAAACTAAACTAAACTAAACAAAGTAATGAGAGAAACAAGACAAAATATTATATTTATGCATGAAAAATGGGTGCATAATCCTTCTGTTTGAGGAGGCAACAGAAAATGGAACTTAAGATCACATTTGAGGGAAAATAAATTCTGTGGCAATGTAAATGATGAGACTTTTGTTAAATGCCAATGTGGAGACATCCAAATACAGTTGCATATTTACATTTAGAGATCTGACAGTGTTATTAGTTTGTGAGTCATCAACTATTAAAATCATATGAAAATCCATGGGAATTGATGACATAAGAGGAAGTGGGGAGGGGAAAGGAGAGCAGGAACAAGATGGAGTTTCTCACAGATAAAAGTGAATAGTGCATAGAAAACAGAGTAAAGAAAAAAAAAAAAAAAAAGAAGGATGTTTTCAGAAAAGACCAGAAATAATAGTGCTGAAAAAAAGCAGTATTTACCTTACTATAGCAATTGACCCTGAAGGATAAAATGAGATGAGGACAGAGAAGAGATAAATGTGCTCGGTAATCTTGACAACAGCTGTTTCCATGAAATGATAGTGGCAATTACTTCTAGAAATTTACAGTTAAGAGACCAAGGTAATTTCATAGTACAGAAAAATTGCCATGGTAATATAATGAAAAGAGAAATATATTCCAACTGAAAAGATCTGTTTGGGCTTTCTCTAATGAGTATGTTTCCCAGTTTTATTTCATATTTATATCTGTAATTATATGTATATATAAATATTTATCATAATGGAAGAGATTAGAAGGGATACTTCTAATTAGAGATTTCTCAGGTATGCTCTGTATTTTGCTCTCCCTGTCGAATGCCTCCCTAAAAATAATCCATGTCACACCACCTGGGTTATTCAGAACAATGTATAAATAATATCTACATGCTTGTTATTCTGGGAAAACATCTTTGTAATACTATTTCAAGGAATTCTGGAAGTGAATGAAAAGTCTGAAGGTTAGTTAGTAACTGCCCCTGATTAGATTTGGTAGAAGATCCATTAAAATATTATTTTGTTAGATGATAAAATAAATATATTCCAGTTTTATATTTCCATGTATATTCTCTTGATAAACTGCAAGATTTTGCAGAACGACAGTATGATTATTTTATCTTTTTATTCCAAATGGCATGCACAGTGCCTGTCATAGAATAACCAGTTAGGTAGCTATTTAGAGATGCATGAATGAATGGATGAATGGCCAGCTGAGTCAGGTGGCATTTTAGTTGGGCTTGAAAGATTTATATGGGTTTACATGGGACGTATGGAGGTAAAAATAAAGAATGTCCACTGAGAAGAAACAATTTCAGGAAAGGTTTAGAAGTGGAAGACCAGGACATTTTATAAAAAAATGATAGTGGCTGGTAGTAGAAGCATATGAGAAAAAGAAAGTGTAGTTCAACTTAAGCTAGCACAAATTGTAGAAGCCAAATCAACATCTTTTTGTATAAAATAAATTTTATTGTGTTCATATAAAATAAATTTATTTTTATCTATAGACTGAATCCTAAGGACTTTGTCAGAGGGTGTGGTGTTGAGAAATCAAAGTAACTTTCTGCTCTTCTTTACCTATACCCTATATTTGCATATCCTACATTTATTCTACATTTAGGGCATACAAAATTATGTTGTGTAAAATGGTTACTATAAGTAAAGCAAATTAATATATCTATCATCTCATGTATTTGTTGTTTTCTGGCAAGAACAGCTACAATTTGCTCATTTCATGTGAATTCCATATTTATTACAGTTTTTATTACCTGTGTGTCTTCACATTGCACATTACATCTCTAGATTTGTTTATTTTACATATCTTCAATTTTTCATTCTCTGACCTACATCTTTCCATTTTGCTCCACAACCCCATCCTACCCTTGATAATTAGGTTTGTTCTCTGTTTACCTGAATTTTTTAAATTCTACATATAAGTGAGATCATGCAATATTTTTCTTTTGGCATCTGGCTCATTTTGCTGAGCATAAGGTCCTCTAGACTCATCCACCTTGTGACAAGTGGTAAGATGGCATTCTTTTTTTAGGGCTGATTAATATTCCATTGTATAAAATATACCACCATTTCTTTATCCTTTCATCTGTTGATGGACACAGGTTGTTTTCACATCTTGGCTATTGTGAATAATGCTGCAATGAATGTGGGAGTGTAGATATCTTCATGAGGTGGTGATTCTATTTCTTTTGGGTATACACCCAGAAAAGGGATTGTTGGTTCATATGGTAGTTCTATGTTTTTAATTTCTTTAGAAACCTCCTTATAGTTTTCCATAATGACTATACCAATCTATATTCCCACAAACAGATACAAGATCTCTCTTTTTGCCACAAAAATCAACCTTTTTAGGCAATGGAATGGACTGAACAGATTTAATTTTTAAGAGGACAGTTTAGGCAGTAGTTGGGAAATCTATAGGGGCCACACTCAGATATATGTGCAGTGACTAGAGATGTAACATTAGAAGAGTGATGAATACAACATATTTGAAAAAAATAGTATGCTTTAGTTTAGACAGTGAAATATTATAGCTCAACTAGAACATTCATGTAATTTCCATCAGCAATTGTAAAATATAAAAAAGAACTTTGAGAAAAATATTGTGAATAATTAATTAACATGGTCATATATAATTTTTCCTAGTACTGCTAAGCATTCTTGAAATAGGTGCACATTAAAAACTTAAATATTAATTTATTTAGTTGAAAATAGTTTAAACCAACTATGAAGTGTCAGTCGCTACCACAGGGAGTGGAGCTGTAAATATTAGTTGAGATGTGAATAAGTAAAAGTTAATGAGGAACGTGTTAATAAGGAGCTTGAAGACTTTAAGCTTAAAAACCACCTCCCACCACACACACACACACACACACACACACACACACAAACATACACCCTGACACACACAAACAAATAATATACCTATTTACAATCTTACATCTTTGAGAATTTCATAGAATAATTCCATTTATAGAGCTATCTACAATTATAAAAATGAAATACACAAAGAAATAATGAGATAAAAATTATTAAAAGAGAAAGAAACATAAGAATGAAATAACTGAGATGTGTACTGTTTACAAAGTTGAAATTTGTGACAAGGTGACCACTTTCTTACCAATTTTTTTTCCAATCTTCAGGGGCAAGAGCCAGCCAACAGTAACATTATCTTTTTCATGTGATTTTGAATAGATACAAAATTGTATGCTTTTCTGAAAAAACTGTGCCTGAGAAACTTCCTGGGCTTGAGTATTTTTATTGGCCTTTGCACATGAAACAGATCAACAAATTGTTACCATCATTAGATGAGAGTTGCTCTTTAATCACATTAAGTGATTAAAAGCATATCTGAATGTCATTTAAAATGTCATGAGCATAACATGATTTTTTAAGGGGCCAAAGAACATTTTACTTTTAAAATAAATCAATCTTTTATATGCTTATTTTTAATAAAGCTAAAACCATTATAATTAATATAACCATACTAGTTGAACTGAGGTAGAAAAAAAAACCAAAACTTTGACTTATGTCTAATGTTTTGAGACTAGTATTGTATATTTGCTTTCTGAACTGATAATGGTGTATTTCAATTAACCTTTTCCATGTGATATGTGTTGATACAACAGTTTATTGTTGCCATCTGTTTTACTTGCAGGATCTAATTCAATGGTGATTTACTATTTAATGGAAGAAATTTGAATACACTGGAGAATACTTAATTTCCTTATTCTAATACATAAAATATTTTCAGGAGATTGTATGTTTGCATTATCTTTGTTAGGTGCATCATTGTTTGAGGGAGCAATTTCGACATATGTATTGAATACATATTTTAAATACGAAAAGATAAAATTCTGCTTAAAGTCAATTAAATTGCTACTTGTGAAATTAGTTTGAAAATAATTTGCAAATTTTTTAATGAAGTAATCCTCTAGTTGAAGCATAGTATCCTGTAATAATGGGATATATGTGTGCACACAGGTGCATGCACACGCCACTGTGTGTGTGTGTGTGTGTGTGTGTGTGTAGGGGAATCTTAGTCTAAAGCATCCCACTGCAAACTAAAAGCGCTTTAAAGTATATTAATGTCACAAAAAGTTAAGGCATTTTTCCATTCTTGTTAGCATGTTTCTTTTACCATTTTTCTCATTTCAAATTACTTGGACTTTAAACGTTCCCTGAAAGTTAAATATACTGAGGTTCTGGGAAGAGCTAACATGCCAACATTTCTATTTTGATACACATATCTTTCTGGCAAGCTGCTGAGTACCTCCAGTTAAGAAGCAAAGGCCTAAACTCTCAGTGTACAGCATTGATAAAATATATCTCGAGTCTAGTGCTCAGAACAATTTCTAGTATATATTACATTTGAGATAAATGTTAGTTTTTTGTTGGTGGATATTATTTCATTAAGATTCCCATCTATTATTCTAGAGAAAACTAGATAATAAAGATTATTTTTGGCATAGTGCTTATGAGAAATCTAATAAGTATCTTGTCACTCACTCTCATTTTACGGAAAGGCTGACCTCTAGCATCTTACCATTCCAACCCTCTCACTTCCCTTTCCCAGTACAGGTTGCATCTTCCCTGCTGCTGAGTTTTTCACAAGTCACAAGTGCTGCTTTCTTTTAGCCACCTAGAGTTAAGCAATAACTTTATTCATTAATCTTTTATTGGTTTTAATAGCATTTCAAGTGTTGGAGTAGTTATTAAAGGATATGCAAATTTCTTAGTAACTCTCAAATTGTACTATTCATTTTCTATATATCTATATTTAAAATTTTTAATTTCATTATCCCTCCAAATATATTTTCCTGATGTAGTAACCATCTGCGACTGAGACTGCTTTCTACATGTACAACATGATAATTTTAAGCAGGAAAAGGTTCAGATAATAAGTAAATAACACTTCAAATTAATTAAATAAAAATTACTAGACGATATTAGTAAATATTGTATCTGGTAATCCTATGCCAAAAAAACACTGTTAAAGTGTCCTCAGTTTTTTGAAAATGCACATATTTAAACTCTTATTTGATTACCCAATTTTGGTAAGAGTAGTCCAAATACAAACCAATAAATTCTTCATTTTTATTTTCCTCCTCATTTAGTTTCAATTTCCTTTTACTTTCACCCTCATTTGTTTATCTTTTCTGTCTGATGTGGATTAATTTAACTGCTAGAATGCATAGGAGATTTTATAGAAATATTGACAATAATCACACTGTTAAGTGTTCTCATTCTTTAATCCTGAACTACCAGACATCTTTTTTGGTAATTGTCTCCCTAGCCTATTTTTATTCAATAAATATTTTTATATGAAGAAAAAGTTATTATCCTAGAAAAGGATGGAAATATATCCTTATCTAAAGAAAATAGGATGTTCTAAATTTTAGGGTAACATTCAGTTAGACTGCAGCTTTTTTCTTAAATCGTGTACATGTAGCTAGGATAAATTTATTTATAAATGTATTTATTTTCTCCAAAGTCTACATTCATACACACTAGGAGCCAACAATAATGTAATGTAATTTTTCACTCTCCAGTGACAAACAATACTATACCT
The DNA here is from genome assembly GCF_028858775.2 of Pan troglodytes. Lineage (NCBI taxonomy): Eukaryota > Metazoa > Chordata > Mammalia > Primates > Hominidae > Pan > Pan troglodytes. The sequence continues at coordinate 135,046,346 of NC_072404.2, forward strand.
CTTTTTAAATATTCTGTTACAAATATGTTCATAATTTGTGTCCCTACAAAATGATTTTGGGAAGCAATAAACTAAAAATTGAAAACAAATTTTGCAATATTTTAAACATCAAATTCACATAATTAAGCATACAGAAAACAGACGCACATAATCTCACAGAAAAATAAAACACTATTGATTATCCTTGGTTTTCTGAAATTTTGAATCAGAAAATCTCAAATTATGACCCATTGTTACGTGATCTTTGAAAAAAATTACAAAGTATTGACCAGAGGTAATAGTCTATTTAAAAAGGTGGATTTCAGGGCTTATGGTAAAAAGATCATCCGTGTTATATAGTTTCTTTACAGTTGTTCATTACCTCTCCAACTTCAGTGACTTTAGTCATGAGACAGTAACAATAATATTTACTTCAAGGGATTTTTAAGATTACCTGAGAAGAAAATAGCAAATAAAATGTAACTGTAGGCATCCAAATTGGTAAGGAAAAAGTCAAATTATCCAGGTTTACAGATGATACAATTTTATATTTGGAAAAACCTAAGACTACACACACAAAAAAATCTATTAGAGCTGATAAACAAATTCAGTAAAGTTGTAGGGCATAAAATCAACAAAGAAAAATCAGTATCATTTCTATATGCCAACAGTCAACAATCTGAAAAAGAAATGAAGAAGTAATTGTATTTTACAATAGTCATGAATGCAATTAAATACTAAGGAATTAACATAATGAAAGATGTAACAGGTCTCTATTAAAAAAAAACTATGAAACACTGATGAGAGTAATTGAAGAGGACATCAAAAAGTAGAAAGATATTCCATATTCACGGATTGGAAGAATCAATATTGTTAAAATGTCTATACTGCCCAAAACAATCTACAGATTAAGTGCAATTTCTTTCAAAATAGCAATCACATTCTTCACAGAAATAGAAAAAAAATTTCTAAAAGTTACATGGAACCATAAAAGACACAGAATAGCCAATGCTATCCTAAGTAAAAAAAAAAAACAAAAAACCATAGGAATCACATGACCTCACTTCAAATTACAAAATGGTGCTACAATAACTACAAAAACATGATACTAGCATAAAAACAGACACACAGACCAATGGAACAGAAGAAAGATCCCAGAAACAAATCCATACACCTATATGAACTCATTTTTGACAAAGGTGCCAAGAACGCACACTGGGGAAATAAATACATTCTATTCAATAAATTGTGCTCAGAAAACTGAATATCCATATGCAGAAGAATGAAACTAGGCCCTTATCTCTTGCCATATACAAAAATCAAAGTAAAAATGAATTAAAGACTTAAATTTAAGACCCTAAACTATGAAAACAAAACATTGGGAAAAAATATCCAGGACACTGATTTACACAAAGATTTCTTGAGTAAGACCCAACAAGCACAGTTAACCAAAGCAAAAATGAACAAATGAGTTAAAAAGTAAAAAACTTCTGCATAGAAAAGGAAACAGTCAACAAAATGAAGAGACAATCAACAGAATGCAAGAAAATATTTATAAACTACCCATCTGCCAAGGAAATAATAATTAGAATATATAAGGAGCTCAAACAACTCTATAAGAAAAAAATCTAATAATCTCATCAAAAATGGGCAAAAGATCTGAATAGACATTTTTCAAAATAATACGTACAAATGGCAAACAGGCATATGAAAAGGTGTTTAATGTCATTGATCAGCAGAGATATGAAAATCAAAACTACAATGAGATATCATCTCTCCCAAGTTAAAATGGCTTATGTATTATACAACAGACAGGCAATAACAAATGCTAGCAAGGATGTGGAGAAAAGGGAACCCTCATACACTGTTGGTGGGAATATAAATTATTATTTCCACCTGGAGAACAGTTTGAAAGTTCCTCAAAAAAACTACAAATAGCTCTACCATATGATCCAGCAATCCCACTGCTGGGTATATACCCCAAAGAAAGGAAATCAGTATATTGAAGAGATATCTGCACTCCAATGTTTACTGCAGCACTGTTCACAATAGCCAAGATTTGGAAGCAACCTAAGTGTCCATTAACAGATAAATGGATAAAGAAAGTGTAATATATATATACATACACAACGGGTTACTCTTCAGCCATGAAAAAGAATGAGATCCAGTCATCTGCAACAACACTGATGGAACTAGAGATCATTATGTTAAGTGAAATAAGGCAGGCATGGAAAGACAACATAACATGTTCTTATTTATCTGTGAGATTTAAAAATCAAAACAATTGAACTCATGGTCATAAACCATAGAAGAATGGTTACCAGAGGCTGGGAGGGGAAGTAGAGGGTTGAGGGCAGGTGGGAATGGTTAAGGGTACAAAAAAAAAGTTAGAAAGAATGAATAAGACCTACTATTTAATAGCACAATATGGTCACTATCGTCAAAAATAACTGCACATTTTAAAATAACTAAAAGAGTATTAACTGGATTGTTTGTAACACAAAGGATAAATGCTTAAGGGGATAAATATAACCCATTCTTCATGATATGATTTTTTACACATTCCATGCCTATATTAAAACATCTCATGTTCCTTATAAATATGTATATCTACTAAGTACCCACAAAAATTAACAATATTTTTAAAAACTGTAAGTATAATTGTGCATAAAATAGCCACTAATTCACATATAATGCAATTTAGTCGATTATCTTTGATTTATAAAAGAATGTTACAAATTGTTCTAGAACCTGAATGCTTAATTCTCATGGTGATGTATACTCAGTGGAATTAGTCTGTAGAATCTAATATTATGACTAGTGAAATTAAGTTGAGAAAATGTGCAGACATTGGAGCAAATTTGAACTTATTGCTAATGCTGACATTTTAGTGTGCCATGCTTTCATGAAAATGAGTTATAATCCAACAACTCTGAAAAAATACAAAGTAAAAAAAATAACAAACAAAAGTAGAAGTTAAAGGAAAAGTACTAAGAGAAAAAAATAAAAAGAGGTAAGAATTTTAAGAAGGAATGGCAAGGCAAGATTCTCCTGTTTTATTGGATTTAATAGGAAATAAAGTCTACACTAAGCAGGTGAACTAAAATTTTGAATGAAATCTCACAGTTTTTCTGGACCAATTTACTACTGGAAATAAATCAGGACAACAACAACTATGGGAAATGAGTTGGGGGCCAGAGAGATGAGAAAGACAGAGAGATGAATCACCACATTATGAGCATAAACCATGTCCTCATCCCTGGCTAAACCTTGAAAAATGCATTCCTTGGAATGACTGAAAATAACCTAGTTACACATGTAATCATTTAACAGATTTGTGCTGTCATTGAAGAGACTGAGTTTCTAATATCAGTATAGTCACGCTAGTTGCCTGATAAAAAAGGAAATTAAACACTCTTCAAAGAAAAGTGACAAAATTCAGAGTTTCCACAACATCGTCACAAAGCCTCCATATGCATCATAAATAGAATGAATTAAAAACTGTGGTATAACTGCAAATAGAATACTACTAAGAAATAAAAATTAATGATTTACTTTAATTTACACCAAATTAATGAACCTCAAAAATATAATGTTAAGTGAAAGATGTCTTATGTAAAATAACACCTTTATAATTCAGCTTTTAGAAAATTATAAAAAAGAGTAATCCATGGTAGAAAAAGTGGAACAATGATTGCATCTGGGAAGAGGGATTGCTGAAAAAATAAAATAAAATAACTCTCTTGAGTTGCTGTAGTACTATGTATCTTGACAGTGGGTTATGAGGATGTAAGGATTTTTGAAAATGCAGACAATGTACAGGTATGATTTTTATATTTCATTTTATGCAAACATCACATCTGAAAGACTACAGAAGGAGGCAGAGCAATATGACTGAGTAGAACCCTCCATCGATTGCCCTTTCCCAACCCACTGCATGAATACCAAATTGAACAACTATCCACATGAGACAACACCTTCATAAGAACCAAAAAAATAGGTGAGTGATCATAGCAACTGGTTTTAACATCATATCAAGAAAAGAAAGGCAATGAAGAGGGTAAGAAAGACAGTCTTGAATTGCCTACACCACCTTTCCCCAATCCCCTGGCAGCTGTTGCATGGCACAGAGAGAGAATGTGTGTTTTAGAGAGGGAAGGTGCAGTGATTGTGGGACTTTGCATTAGTGCTCATTGTTGACCTGTCAAAGTGGAAAGCAACACAAGGCAGTACTCAGCCAGTGCCCACAAAGGGAGAATTTAGGCCATCCCAACCAGAGGGAAATTGCCCATCCAGCAGCCCAGAACTGAGTTCCAACTAGCCCCACTACCATGGGCTAAAGTGCTCTTGGGTTCTAAACAAACTTGGAAGGCAGTCTAGGCCACAAAGACTGCAATTCCTCAGCATGTTCTTATGCTGTGCTGGGCTCAGAGCCAGTGGACTTGGGATGTAAATGACCTGGTCAGACATGAGTTGGGGTGACCAAGGGAGTCCTTTTATCACCTCTCCTCCAATTCCAGACAGCACAGCTAACAGCTTCTGGAGGAAGGGGAAGAGTAAGAAAACCTTTATATTGCAATTGGATGCCAATTTAGCCACAGTAAAATAAAGCACCAAGCAGGGTCCTGAAGCCTCCTTTCCAATCCATAATGCTTGAATGAAATATATAGACCCACCCTGGGCTAGAAGGAAACAGAAAGGAAAGAGCCAATCCTGGCAGAACTTACCACCTGCTGATGAAAAAGCCCTTGAACCCTGAATAAATATCAATGATAATCAGGCAGGAGTCACAACAGGCCTTGGGCAAGACCCAGTATTGTGCTGGCTTCAGGCATGATCCAGCACATTCCCAGCTGTGGTGGACACAAGCAACCTACAGAATGGGAGAAAATTTTTGCAATCTATCCATCTGCCAAAGGTCTAATATCCAGAATCTACAAGGAATTTAAACAAATTTACAAGAAAAAAACAAACAACCCCATCCAAAAGTGGGCAAATGATAGGAAAAGGAACTTCTCCGAAGAAAATATTCATATGGCCAGCAAACATATGAAAAAAAGCTCAAGATCACAGATTATTAGAGAAATGGAAATCAAAACCACAATGAGATACCATCTCGTGCCAGTCAGAATGGCAATTATTAAAAAGTCAAGAAATTGAAGATGCTGGCAAACCTGTGAAGAAATAGGAATGCTTTTACACTGTTGGTGAGAACCTAAGTTAGTTCAACCATTGTGGAAGACAGTTTGGCTATTCCTCAAGGATCAAGGACCAGAAATATCATTTGACCCAGCAATCCCATTACTGGGATTTAGATTTATATACCCAAAAGAATAGAAATCATTCTACTATGAAGACACATCCACACGTATATTTATTGCAGCACCGTTTACAATAGCAAAGATATGGAACTAACCCAAATGCTGATTGATGACAGACTTGATAAAGAAAACATGGTACATATACACCATTGAATACTATGAAGCCACAAAAAGGAGTGAGATCATGCCCTTTGCGGGGACATGGATGAATCTGGAGCCATCATCTTCAGCAACTAACACAGGAAAAGAAAACCAAACACCACATATTCTCATTAATAATTGGGTGTTGAACAGTGAGAACACATGGACACAGGGAGGGGAACAACACACACTGGGGCCTGTTTGCGGGGAGGGGGTGAGGGGAGGAAACCTAGATGATGGGTCAGTACGTGCAGCAAACCATCATGGCACACGTATACCTACGTAACAAACCTGCATGTTCTGCATATGTATTCTGGAACTTAAAGTAAAATTAAAAAAAAAAAAAGAAATAAAAAATAAGGAAGCACAGCTACAAGATTTGAAAAATAGCCTTTTTTTTCAAACAAGGGCAAATCTAACATTTATTGGTTTCAAAGGGAAGGCAGACAGAAAGATCAGAGTAAGAGAGTTTATTCAAAGAGACAATAACAGGGAAATTTTCAAATCTAGAGAAAGATATAAATATTCAAGTAAAAGAAGGTTATAATACAGATTTAATACAAATAGCACCATGTCCAGACATTTAAAACTCAAACTCCCAAATGTCAAGGATACAAAAAATGTCCTAAAAACAGGAAGAGTAAAGAAAAGAAAAATAAAGGAGTTTCAATACGTCTGGCAGCTGACTTTTTCAGTGGTAACCTTACAGGTCAGAAGATAAACTTACATGATATATTTAAAGAGTTGAAGGAAAAAACAAAACAGAAAAAAAAAAAAACCTTTTATCTGGGAATATTATATCCAGTGAAAGCCTCCAAACATGAAAGATAATTAAAGACTTTCGCATAGAAACAAAAGCAAAAGTAATTATCTACATCGGACCCATCATATAAAAAATGCTATAGGGATTTATTCAACCTGAAAGAAAAGGATGTTAATGAACAGTATCATCAGGAGGTACAGAATTCAGTGGTAACAGCAAGTACACAGACAAATACAGAATATTATAAGGCAATAATGGTGGTGTGTAAACTGCTAATATCTTGAGTAGGAAAAATAAAATTTAACCTATCTAAAATAATAACAACAGCAAGCATTTAAGACATAGATGGTATAGTAAGACATAAATAGAAACAAAAAAATTAAAAAGTGAGGAGATGATGTTAAAGTGTAAAGTTCTATTAGCTATCTCTTTGCTTTTTTGTTTGTTTTTGCAATCTATGTTGTCATCAGTTTAAAATAACGGGTTATAAGATATTTGCAAGCTTCAGAGTAACCTCAAATCAGAAAAACATACAACTGATACACAAAAACATGAAGCAATAAATGTTAAAATACCACCAGAGAAAAGCACTTTCAGAGAAAGGAAGAAAGAAAGGAAGAAAAAAGAAACAACAAAACAAACAGGAAATAACAAAATGTCAGGAGTAAGTACTTACTTATCAATAATAGCATTGAATTTAAATCAACTAAACTCAGTAATCAAAAGACATACAGTGGCTGAATGGATAAAAATCAAGTTCCAATGATCTGCTACCTACAAAAAATATGCTTCACCTATAAACACACACAGAGATGGAAAATAAAGGGATGGAAAAAGATATTCCATGCAAATGGAAAGCAAAAAACAAAAAAAAAAAAGCAGGAGTAGCTATACTTGTATCAGATAAAATAGATTTCAAGGCAAAAAAATATATAAAAAGAGACAGTCATTATATAATGATAAAGAGATTAATTCAGGAAGAAGATAGAACAATTCTAATATATATACACAATGCTGATATATATGTACCTACAAACACCCAGATATAGAAAGCAAATATTATTAGAGAGATATATTTCAATATAACAATAGTTGATGAGTAAACACTCCACTGTCAGCATTAAACAGATCATCCAGACAGAAAATCAACGAAGAAACTTTGGACCTAATCTGTAATGCAGACCAAATGGAACTAATAGATATTTGAAGAACATTTTATCCAACAGCTGCAAAATACATATTATTCTCCTCAGCACACAGATAATTCTCAAGGAAAGACCATGTGTTAGGCCTCACAACGAGTCCTAAAAAATTTTAAAAATACTGAAATCACATTTTCTCTGATCAGAGTGGAATAAAACTGGAAATCAATAACAAGAGGAACTATGGAAACCACGCAAATACAGGGAAATTAAACAATATAACCCTAATGACCAGTAGGTCCATGGAAAAATTAAGAAAGAAATTTAAAAATTTATTGAAACAAATGATAATGGAAACACAACTTACCAAAATGTATGGGACATATCAAAAGCAGTAGTAAGAGAGAAATTTATGGCTATAAATGCCTACATGAAAAACAAAGACTTCAAACAAATAACCCAATGATACATCTTAAAGAACTAGAAAAACAAGAGCAAAGCAAGCCCAAAATTGGCAGACAAAAAATAGTAAATATCAGAGCAAAAATAAATGAAATTAAAACAACAGTACAAAAGTTCAACAAAATGAAGAGTTGTCTTTTTGAAAAGATAAAATAGACAAACGTTTAGTCAGACTAAGAAAATACAGTGAAGAACCAAATAAATAAAATCGGAGATGAAAAAGAAAACATTACAATTGCCACCACAGAAATGCAAAGAATCACAAGAGACTACTATGAGCAACTAATTAATTGGAAAATTAACTGGAAAACCTAGAAGAAATGGATAAACTTCTAGACACATACAAACTACCAAGTTTGAGATATGAAGAAATAAAAAACCTGAAAGACCAATAATAAGTAAGGAAATTGAAGCTGTAACAAAATGTCTCCCAGCAAAAAAACACAAAAAACAAAACGAAAAGCAAAAACATATCGCCCAATGGCTTCCCTGCTGAATTCTACCAAATATTTAAAGAACTAACACCAACCCTACTTAAAGCATTTCAAAGAATAGAATAGAAGAGAATAACTCATTCTACAAAGCCAATATTACACTGATACCAAAACCAGATAAAGACACATCAAAAAGACAAAACTACAGGCCAACATTCCTGATTAATGTTGATGCAAAAATCCTCAACAAAATACTACCAAAGGGAATTAAAAAAAAAAGTTAAAAAAGATTATTCATCAAAGCCAAGGGGGATTTATCCCAGTAATTCAAATATGGTTCAAAATATGCAAATCAATCAATGTGATACATCATGGCAACAGAATGAAGGAGAAAAAAATAAGATCATTTCAATTCATGCTTACAAAACATTTGATAAAATTCAATATCCCTTCATGCAAAACACCCTAAAAAATTGAGCATATAAGGAACACACCTCAACACAACAAAAGCCATGTATGAGAGACCCATACCTACTATCATACTGAATGTGGAAAAACTGAAAGTATTTTTCTCTGACATATAGAACAACACAAGGATGCTCACTTTAACAGTTTTTATTCAACATCACTGGGAGGCCTAGCTAGAGCAATCAGACAAGGGAAATAAATAAAGAGCCACCAAATTGGAGTGGAAGAAATCAAATTATTCTTGTTTGCAGAAGATATGATCTTATATTTAGGAAATCTTAAAGACTCTGCCAAAAAACTATTAGAACTGGTAAATAAATTTATTGAAGTTACTGAATACAAAATCTACATACGGAAATTAGTAGCATTTCTGCATCTCAACAGTGAACAATCTGAGAACAAACTCAAGAAAGTAATCCCATTTACAATACTTACATATAAAATAAACTTAACCAAAGAGGTAAAAGATTTCTACAATAAAAACTATAATACATTGATTCAAGAAATTGAAGAGTACACACAAAAAATGGAAGGATATTCCATGTTCATTGATTGGAAAAAAATAAATATTGTTAAAATGTCCATGCCACTCAAAACAATCTACAGATTCAATGCAATCCTTATAGAAATAGCAAACATATTCTTCATGAAAATAGAATAAACAATCCTCAAATTTATATGAAACGACAAAAGACTCAGAATAGCCCAAACTATCCTGAGTAAAAAGAACAAAACTGGATCGCACCACTGCACTCCAGCCTGGGCGACAGAGCGAAACTCCGTCTCAAAAAAAAAAAAAAAAAGAACAAAACGGAAGGAATCACATTATATGACCTCAAATTGTACTACAGAGCTTTGGTAACCAAACAGCAGCATGGTACTGGCATAAAAACAGACACATAGATCAATGGAACAGAATAGAGAACCCAGAAACAAAGGCGCACACCTACAGTGAATTCAGTTTCAATAAAGTTGCCAAGAACACACACTGGGAAAAACAGTCTCTTCATTAAATGGTACTGGGACAACTGGATATCCATATGCAAAATAATGAAACTACACCTCTATATCTCACCATATACACAAATTTTAAAAAATGAATTAAAAATTTAAATCTAAGATATCAAACTTTGAAATACGAAATGAAAACATTGGCAAAAATCTCCAGGACACTGATCTGGGCAAAGATTTCTTGAGTAATACCCCACAAGCACAGACAACTAAAGCAAAAATAGACACATGGGATCACATCAAGTTTAAACGTTTCAGCATAGCAAATGATACAATCAATAAAGTTAAAAGACAATCCATAGAATGGGGGAATATATTTTCAAACTCTCCATTTGAAGAGATTAATAATCATAATATATAATGAGCCCAAACAACTCAATATTTAAAAAAAACTAATATTCAATTCGAAAAAGGGTAAAAAATCTGAACATTTTTCAAAGTAAGAAAAACAAATGGAAACAGGTATATAAAAGGCACTCCACATCATTGATTATCAGAGAAATGTAAATCAAAACTACAATATTATCTTATCCATTTAAATGGCTTTTATCCAACAGAGAGGAAATAATGAAAGCTGGCAAGAATATGGATAAAGGGCAACACTAATAAACCCTTGGTGGGTACGTAAATTAGTACGGTCACTAGAGAGAACAGTGTGTAGGTTCCTCAAAAAACTAAAAACAGAACTACATATGATCCAGAAATTCCAGTGCTAGGTATATGACAAAAATAAAGAAAATTAGTATATTTAAGAGATATCTGTACTCCCATGTTTATTGACTATTGACAATAGCCAAGATTTGAAATCAACCTAAGTGTCCATCAAAAGATGAATGGATAAAGAAAATGTGGTACAATGAAGTACTATTCAGTGATCAAATAGGATGAAATCCAGTCATTTGTAACAATATGGATGGAACTCAAAAGACATTATGTCAAGTGAAATAAACCAGGCACAAAAAGACAAATTTTACATGTTCTCATTCATTTGTGGGAGTTAGAAATTACAACACACTCATGGAGCTATAAAGTTGAATGTCAGAGACTGGAAAAACTAGTTACAGGAAAGAGAAAGGGGAGTGGCAAATGGGTACAAACATATAGGTATTTACAATGACTAAGATTTAGTATTTGATAGCACAACAGGGTGATTACAACAAACAATAATTTATTATACATTTTAAAATAATTCAAAGAGAATAGTTTGATTGTTTGCAACACAAAGAAAGGATAAATGCTTGAGATGATGAATACCCCATTTACCCTGTTGTGATAATTACACATTGTATATCCATATCAAGTAGCTCATGTACTCTATAAATATTTATGCCTACTATGTACCTGTAATTTTTAAATTTTAAATTATTAAAAGATTTTAATAAGTATTTAACTTTAGTTAAGGCTATGCAGATGAATATTTAAAGGATGTATAAGGTTATCAAATTTTATAATTCAATTTTCTACATTATGGTAAATAATTAATTTTTCTACAGTAAGCAACACCCATTTCTGAGTTCAGCTTTGTGAGTTTGGAGAATACAATCTCTAATCCTCAACAATATCAGGTTATAGCACCATTAAAGCTTGGTACAGGATGTTTTCATTGTTCTAAAAGTTCCCTGTGCTCCATCTACTCATCCATCTCTTCTTTCCCCAACTTCTGGCAATCACAGATTTTTTATTTATTTTTTATTTATTTATTTATTTATTTATTTATTTATTTATTTATTTATTTTTTACTGTTCATCCCTTTCCAGAATGTCATATTCGGGCCGCTGTACCCACCAATTTGGCATCAGTGGATTCAACCAACTGTGGGTGGAAAATATTTGAACAACAAAAATGACAATAAGACACTAAAAAACAATACAAATAAAATCCAGTACAACAACTATTTATAGCATTCATAGCATTTATATTGCATAGGTATTATAAGTAATGTAGAGTATAGAGGAGGATGTGTTTGGTTATATGCAAATACTGTGCTATTTTATATAAGGAACTTGGGCGTTTGCAGATTTTGTAATCTGCAAGAGGTGGAAAGGTTCTGTAATAAATCCACCCACAGATAATGTCAGGAAACTGTAGTTGGAAACATACAGTATGTAATCATTTCAGACTTGCTTCTTTTACTTAGCAATATGTATTTAAGTTTCCTCTGTCAGAGGTGTTCGAGCCAGAGTGACTCCACCTTGAATGAGGGCTAGGAAAATAAGGCTGGGAGATGCTGGGCTGCATTCCCAGAAAGTTAGGTATTCCTAGCCTCTAGACGTTTATGGTTAAGGGAACAGGTTGATAAGGTTTACTAAACAGTCCCAGACTTATGAGTGTCCTGATATCCCAATATCTTGAGAACAGAATTCCTAATTTTGCTTTAAAGATAATATGGATTCTTGCAAAACATAATAATTAAGAAAATTAATCCTTTATTACAAACCCTTGTAACAGAGTTTATCTCCCCATGATCTTTTTTTTTTAATCCTATATATAAACAAGTACTGTACCTACGATGGACCCGTTCCTCCTCTTACTATAGTGAATACCCTGCACTGTCTATGAAGTAGCTGTTCTTTCACCAATTTACTTCCTTAATAAACTTGTTTTGCTTTGCACTGTGGACTCACCCTGAATTCTTTCTTGTGCCAGACACAAGAACCTTTTCTTGGGGTCTTGATTGAGACTGCTTTCTGGTTACATCTCCATGTCTTTACATGTTAGCTCATTTTTTGGTCATGGATAATGTTTCACTGTATGGATATACTATAGTGTGTTTTTCAGTTCAATTAAATAAGGATATCTTGTTGCTTCTAATGTTTGGCAATTATGAAATAAAGCTGCCATAAATATTTATGTTAGGGTTTTGTGTAAGTTTTAAATTTTGGGTAGAAAATACCTAGAAGTGTAATTGCAGGATCACATGGTAAGACTATGGTTAATTTTATAAAAACTTTCAAACTCTCTTTCAAAGTTTCTCTACTATTTCATGTTCCAACAATTGATGAATGAGATTTGTTCTTGCTTCATATCCTGGCCACCATAGCCAGTGTAATTACTATTTCAGGTTTTAGCAATTTTAATGAGTGGGTATCTCACTGTTGTTTCAATCTGCAACTTTCTAATGACATCAGAAGTTTTGTTTCTTTTTGTATGCTAATGTTATATCTATGTATCTTCTTTGATGGGTGTCATTTAGCTCCTTTGCTTACTATTTCATTAGATTTTTTTTCTTATTGTTAAGACTTCTTTGTATATTTTTGATTAACGTTCAGTATCAGATACATGTTTTGTAAATATTTTCTCGCTGTTAGTGGCTTGTTACTGTATTAGTTTGTTCTCATGCTGCTATTAAAAAAACTGCCTGTGACTGTGTAATTTCTAAAAGAAATATTTAATTGAGTCACAGTTCTGCAGGGCTGAGATGCCTCAGGAAACTTAAAATCATGGCGGAAGGTGAAGCAAACACATGGCAGCAGGAAGAAGAATGAGCAAGGAGGGAAAAGCCCCTTATAAAACCATCAGATCTTGTGAGAGCTCACTCACTATCATGAGAACAGTATCATAGGGCTAATCACCCCCTTGATTCTGCCACCTCCTACTGGGTGACTTCCAGGACACATGAGGATTATAGGAACTAAAATTCAAGATTAGATTTGGGTGGAGAAACCCCCAAACCATATCACTTGTGTTTTTATTATTTTACAGTATATTTCACAGAGCAGAAGTTTTTTATTTAATGAAAGCCAACATCATATTTAGATTGCACTTTTGGTTTTGTATATAAACAATCATCATCAAACCCAAGGTCATCTATAGTTTCTCCAATGTTATCTCCTTGAAGTTTTGTATTTTTGCATTTTATATTCATGTCTATGATCTATTTCTAATAATTTTTTTGGAAGAAATCAAGTCAGTGTGTAGATGTATTTGGGTGTGTATGTGGATGTTCAGCTGTTCCAGCACCCTTCATTTGGGAAGACTACACTTTCCCATTGGATGCCCTTGGTCTTTTGTCAAAGGTCAAGTCACGATTTTGTGTGTCTATTTCTGAACTGTGTTTTGTTGACGTATTCGTCTGTCCTTCCACCAATAACGCATTGTCATGGTTACTGTAACTTTACAGAAAATCTCGAAGTCCTGTACAGTGTCAATCCTTTGACTTTGTTCTTCTTTAGTATTGCCTTCCCTATTCTGTGTCTTCCTTCTTTCCATATAAATAATAGAATAAGTTTGTCAGTGTTCACAACCTAACTTGCTGACATATTGATTTGGAAATATTTAATACACGGATCAAGTTGGGAAAAACTGATTTCTTATAAACATTGAGTCTTCTTCTTCATGAACAAGTAACATATCTCCATTTGATTTGATCTTTGATTTCCTTAATTACAGTGTTATAATTTACCTCATCTTAATCTATACATATTTTATTAAGTTTATACCTAAGTATTTCTCTCTCTTCTCTTGTTGATGCTGAAATATATAGTGTTTTATTAATATTGAATTCTGATTGCACAATCCTGTTAAATAAGAAAGCAAGTAGCTTTTGTATATCAACCTTGTATCCTCCTGCCTTGCTATAATCACCTGTTAGTTGTAAGTTTATTGTTGTTATTGTAGATTTAAGGGGATTAGCTACATAGGTAATCATACCAACTGTGAACAAAGACAATAGTATTCCTTTATTCCAATCTGTATACTTTTTATTCCCCTTTCTTTTATTATTACATTAGCTGGGAATTTTAGTACAAAGTCGAATAGGATGTTCTTTATCAAGTAGAGGAAGGCATCTTTATTTTTAATTTGCTGAGGTTGTTTTTTTGTTTGTTTTACCATGGGATTATTTTGAATTTGCTCAGCTACTATGACACAATTTTTTTCCTTAGCATGGTGATATGATGAGTTACAGTAATTGATTTTTAAATGTTGAACCAACCTTGCGTACCTGGAATAAATATATCTTGGTTATGGTATGTACTTATGTTTATACATTGTTAGATAGGATATGCTATATTTCAGTGATATTTTAAAATTTGTATTCATGATATTTATTGGCCTATAGGATTTTTTTTTTAATTTTCTTGTAATGTCTTTGTCTGCTTTTGGTATCAGAGTAATACTGGACTCATAGGATGAGTTAGGAAGCATTCTATCTGCTTTCATTTTCTGGGAAAGAATGTAGAGTATTAGTGTCATTGTTCCTTAAATGTTTGGTAGAATTTACCAGTGAAACTATCTAGGGCTGTTGTTTTCCATTTTTGAATGTTATAAATTATTGATTCAATTTATTTAATCAGCACAGGTCTACTTTTATTATATATTTTCCTGTGTGTTTCGGTAAATTGTGTTTTTTAATTAATTGTTATATCTCATCTAAGTTATAAAATTTGTAAGCATAACAGGTGTACACAATATTTTTTAATCCTTTCAATGCTTGCAAACAGTAGTGATGGTCCCTCTTTCATTTCAGATATTAGTAATTTCTGTTTTTCTTTACTTGTTAGCCTGTCAGGTTTTATCAGTTTTATTGAATTTTTCAAAGAACCAGCATTTAGTTTCATTTATATTCTCACTGTTTTTCTGTTTAAAATATCATTTTTTTTTCTGTGACTTCACTGCAAGCTCTGCCTCCTGAGTTCACTCCATTTTCCCGCCTCAGCCTCCAGAGTAGCTGGGACTACAGGTGCCCGCCACCACGCCCAGCTAATTATTTGTTTGTTTGTTTGTTTGTTTAGTAGAGACGGGGTTTCACCATGTTAGCCAGGATGGTCTCGATCTCCAGACCTCGCGATCCTCCCGCCTCGGCCTCCCAAAATGCTGGGATTACAGGCCTGACCCACCTTACCCGGCCTTTTTCTCCGACTTTTATTATTTCTTTCCTTCTACTTACTTTTGATTTACTTTACTATTTTATCTAACTTTCTAAGTTAGATGATTAGATTACTGATTTTAGATCTTTCTTTTTTCTTAATAAATTAATTCAATGCTATAAAAATGCATAAGTTTTTCTGCATCCCACAAATTTTAATATGTTGTATTTTAATTTTTATTTAGTTCACAGTAAATTTTGTTTTGAGACCTATTATCCATATTACGTTTTATTAAGAAGTGTGTTGTTCATCTTCAAATATTTGAACATTTCCCAGCTAGCACTCTGTTATTGATTATAAAATGTCTATTATGTTTAATTTTTCAAGGTGTGTTTTCTGGCCCAGAATGAAGTGATTTAAAGTTATTATTGATATACTTGGATTAAGAGCTACTATATTTTTAATTCTATTCCACTCATTGTCCTTGTCCTTCTAGTTCTTTTTAGTCTTCCAACCTTTTTATCATTTCTCTGGTTTTAACTGAGTACTTTTATATGATTCCATTTCCTCTGACCTCTTAACATTTTATTTTTGAAAAATAATGGGTTCCCTAGAATTAGCAATATATATTTATAACTAATCCAAGTCTACTTTATAACACTCTATTGCTTTACTGTAAGTATCTTATATCAGGGTATTCTCAATTCTTCCCTCTCATATCTTTGTTATTTTAAAAGTTTTTTTTTTTTTTTTTTTTTTGAGACAGACTTGCTGTCTTGCCCAGGATGGAGTGCAGTGGCACGATCTTGGCTCATTGCAACCTCTGCCTCCAGGTTCAAATAATTCTCCTGCCTCAGCCTCCAGATTAGCTGAGATTACAAACATGGGCCACCACACTCGGCTAGTTTTTGTATTTTTTGGTAGGGATGGGATTTCACCATCTGGCCAGGCTGGTCTCCAACTCCTGATCTCAAATGATCTGCCCACCTTGGCCTCCCAAAGTGCTGGGATTACAGGTGTGAGCCACTGCACCTGGCCTTTCCTTCTCATATCTTATAACACTATCATTAATTTAACTTATTAATAAACTATAATACTTTGGGCTATTATTTTTTAAACAATGTTATGTGATCATAGTGTTATTTTTATCACAATGTTATGATAGATCAATTAATAATTAAATAATTCTATTTTACCTTTTTTATTTCTTCTCGAACCCTCTTTCTTTATGTAGATCTGAGTTTCTGAACAATATGATTTTCTTCTCTCTGACCCATTGTAAACATTTATTGCAAGACAAATCTACTGTCAAATAAATTCCCTCAGTTTTTGTTTTACTAAGAAAGACTTTATTTCTCTATCACTTTTGAAGAATAATCTTACTTGATACAGAACTGTAGGTTGATGGTTGTTTCTTTCAACACTTTAAATATTTCACTCTGCTCTCTTTGTGGTTGCAATGGTTTCTGAAGAAAAATCCAATATAATTCCTACCCTTGTTCTTCTGTAGATAAGGGCATTTTTTAAATCTAGCTTCCTTCAACATTCCTGTCTTTGATTTTCTGCAGTTTGAATATAATATGCCTAAGTATAGCGTTTTAGTATTTATTCTTCTTGATGTTCTCAGAAACCCCTGAGTTTGTGCTCATATCTATCATTAATTTTGCAAAATTCTGTTATGATTACTGCAAACATTTCTTATTTTTTCTACCCTATTTTCTTTTTTGTATTTTCTCTATTCTCTTTCTAGTATTTTCATTATACATGTTATGCATTTTGAATTTGTTCCCAGTTCTTTGGTATTCTGTTCTATCTTTTCTCTTCCTTTTTTCTCTTTGGCTTACAGTTTTGGAAGTTTCTTTTTATTTACAATATTCTAGCTCACTGATCTTTTCCTTTTTCATGTGTAGCCTAGTGATGAGCTCATCCAATGTATATTTAATTTCTCCTAACAGTATTTTGATTTCTAGCATTTCATTGTGATTTTTTAGTTTTCATCTCTTTGCTTACAATAACCATGTTGTATATTTTTCTTATTTGATCCCTTAGAACATTTATCTTAGCAATTTAAATGTCTTATGTGATAATTCCAATTTCTGCCATATCTGAGTCTTTATCTAATGTTACTTTGTCTCTTCAGACTGTGTTGTCTTTGAGCATTCCTGTAATTTTGTTGAAAGCTGGAAGTGATGTATCCAGCAAAGGGGCTGATATAGACAGAACTCTGGTGTGAGATCTTATATTTATTCAGCTAGAAATTAAATTGTTTTTAGTGTTTGCTGTAGTTATGGTGTATCAGAGGCTAAAATTTCTCCTAGTGTACTTGCTTTTGTCTCCCTCATTGTCAGTTAACTTACCTAGAGACTTTTTATATAGTTAAATAGGGTTTGAGGCTTTAAGGTTTTTAAGTTATAAACCCTGTTGTCATACAGGAACCCTACTGATGTGGTGGTAAGGTGTGGGACATTGTGAAACATTATATAATTTTATGATAAGGTACTCAACCTTTTAGTGAGCCAGAGTTGGGTATTTCACATCCCCCAAATCAGTTCGATTCTAGAAAACTTCAACCAGTTTGGCTTTGGCTAAGTAATTTCATTTGAGTTATGCCATGTTAAGGTGAATGGAAATATCTGTGTTTATTTCACAATGGTTACCTTTTCCCCTCCGGCTGCTTGGAATGCACATTTCGCAGATTTTTACTGTGAGAGCCTGGTTGGACTCCTGAAGGTAAAACTCATGAAACTGTGGCTCCTACCAAGACTGGGCTCCCTGTGAGATTTTAATTTTCAAGCTAGTCTTCACTGACCCTCCAGCCATTTCTCAATCACAATTTAAAGTTTCCTTACTTTTGTTGGCTACAGTTGTGGGCTTCAGTCCCCAGGCTTTTGCTCCTGGTAAGTTGTAATTCTCCATATCTACTTGTCTGTCTCTTTGGTTTTCGGGATACAAGTTTGCCTATGATCTTAATTCTCTGATGAATCTAAGAAGAGTTCTTGACTTTTCAGATTCTGCAGGTTTTTCTGGTTTGATAAGATGGACATAGTGACTTTCAAGCTCTTTCTATGTCAGGTCGGAAGGCACTAGGTGCTTTCTTTTAATATTTAAAAAGTCAAAACAAATTATGAAGTCCATACAATTATTGACCAAAGTAGAACTTCAATTAATATATTTGTAAGATCTGCTTCAATATCTTAGAATTTAATAGACAACTGGGGCATAAACTCTATTAGGACATTATGAAGTGTGTTTATCTTAGGCAATTGATTCCTTTACCATAACTCATCATCTATACAAGCCAAAATTTATAGGAGTGGTTTATGCTTCCTGTCAAAGAAATTTAATGTAATATTAACCAGAATTCATATTTTAACGTTAACATCAATTTAAATTTTGGAATGATTTAGTGAAGCTACTGAAAGAATTTAGTTTGCTTTAGAGAACATGGGAAGCTCTTGTTGGCTTTAGAAACATTTTTAATAATAAAATTAAAATGTAAATGTCCTGAAGCTCAGGAGATATTGAGATCTTAAGATAAATAAGGAAATGGGTTTTAAATACTGTCATGACAGAGGTGATAATGTTTCTTACACCCTACCACTTGCATTTTTGTAAATGCTCCATGGGTCTGATGCCTACAGCAGTAAATTATTTAACTATCAGCTCATAAATGACTGGAAATTAGTTGGAGGTTAATTCTTTGCCTCATTGCCCCCCCGCCTCAAATGGACAAACAGTAATTCATTTTGATGGCATTCACAAAGTATTTTACCCTATTGAATAATGGAGTAGCACTCCCTGAGACGTCCCCTGGATACCAGATACAATTAAGTGGATATCAATGAGATGTCATTAAGAGTTTATGCTTGTGCATATAATCAATCTGTGCCTACCTTTAGCAGTTGTATTGCTTTAGGGGAACTATAAATTCTAGCATTTCAAAATGCTTTATATGTTCGACCAAATATTTTTTACTTAAGTAAAATATCCTGAATAGACCATGCTAAGTTTATTGAAGGCAATAAAGCCAGCATTGAATCCACTAGGGGCATTATGGTAGGCAGAATTTTTACTTCCCTCTCCCTCTCTAAAAGATATCTACTTCCTAATCTCCTAAAACTTACATGGCAAAAAATTTTGCAGGTGTGATTAATTAAATCTTGAAATTGGAAAAATGTCTTGGGTTATACAAATGAGCCCAAATGAGATTTTTGTAGGTAAAAGAGAAAGACAAGAGGGTTGGAGTTTGAGAGAAAGTTGACGATACTATGCTTTTAGCTTTGAAAATAGAAGAAGGGACTATGAGCTAAGGAATTCAAGTGGATTTCTGGAGCTAAAAAAAAAAGATAACTGATTCTCCCCTGGAATCAACAAAAGAAATGAAGCTCTGTTAACAATTTGATTTAGACCAGTAAAACTTACTGTGTACATCTGACCTCCAGAGCTTTATGAGGAATTTGTGTTGCATTAAGCCACTAAATTTGTGGCAATTCGTTACTGAGGCAAAATAAAATACTACACACAGAATTGAAAAATTATGGGATACTCTTGATGATGAGGGCAACATAACTTGATGATGAGGGCAATGAACAATTGCTGAGTTATTACTCTGTGCTAAGCAGTAAGTCTAATACATTTTATGTACAATTTAACAATCATCAATTATTTATATATAGGTTTGGTGATTATTTCCATATTACAAAGTCGTAATAGAGACCTTGAGAGTCTATATAGCTGGCTCAAACAGATGTAGTAAGACTAAAGCTAGAATTCTAACAAAGGAAGTCAGATAGGGAAGACAGTGTTCCAAGGCACTAAAATACATGATTTTCCTCTATAAAATGTTTTGTTTTTACATAAAGGCTAATATTGAGCTAATATATTCATTGCAGTGCCTTCACCAAAGGCACCTGTAAGGATTAAATCCAACTCCTGTCTTTAGGACTACCAAAATAGTAGAAAAGAAAAATTCAAAACAAATTACAGTCTTCTATTCCTATGATACTAGAGTAGAGATTATGAAAGCTACACATTAAAAAGATACTATGCCTGTCTTCGGGAATTGTATACTATTTGAAAATAAAAACATCTGGAATATTCAAATACACTTTTCAGTATTTAATTAAAGTCTGTTCTTGGGTATTAGCCCTTGGGCTAGCATTTCTATATGCAATTTAATAATTGGGAAGAAGGGATGACATAGTGTTTTGTAAAGTATCCATACAATGAGGGGAATTATTAAATCAAATCTAGGCCCCACCACAGCTCTCAAGTTTCTGCCTAGGAAGTCTATTGAAATATCCCTTAATTTACTTCAATTTTATTTAAATACCCCCCTTCTGAATCGTTCATACAGTGAAGGTTTGTGAATCTGAAACAGGAAAACTATTGGAGCTAAATTTACATATAAATAATTCAAGACATGGAGTGCTTCAAAGCATCAATTTCTTCACCGATAAAAAAAGATATAAAAATGTTTACTTTTATGATTAGTATGTTGTTTAAAGGATTTAATGGACATATTACACCTAGGACAATGCCAGAAACTCAAATGTACAAATAAATAATGCTTCTACTATTTTGTAGTTTATATTTTTTAAAGTAGTCATTAGTATAAGCTCCAATTTCATCTCAGTTCATGAAGTTTGTGTAATATAATTTAGGTCATTTTTCTGTAAGTGTCACCAACTAAGTTTGCCTGATTGAATCCTGTGCTCCTTTCTCTTTTAAAAATTGTTTGTTTTTCCTTTGTTCTCTTCTCTGAACTGTGTTTGACAAAGTTGAGCACAGTCCTTAGAGGCTGGATACAGCTACTAATAGGTCTAAGAGCTGGAGTGTAATTGTTCCTCAATTCTACAGCTTTACTAGGAGACTATTATGGTTTTCTTCAAGCTGTCCCAGAGCTGACTGTTTAAATAATGAAATTGTTTCAAAATAGATTTTTACTGACAATTTTCCCCTCAGTAATTAGGCCTGCCCATAAACTGCCTCTATGAACTCAGTTTGCTTTTCTTCTTTTAGGAGGCTGATGGCTGTCTGAGGTTGTTCAGAGATGCTGAAAAGAATTAAGTATAATTTCTTCCTCCCTTGACGACCTCTTAATATGAGCAGTTGGTTTTCACAGACAAAATGTAGCAGGAAAATATTCTCAAATAATTTATTCTGACATAATAAAGTATATGTTATCATTGTTCCTTTCACATTTCATTCTTGAGATGATTACAAGGGTATTTTTATTTTGTGATATCTTTTTGTCTTATAATTTTAGCAAAAATGCTACCTCATATATTACTTCAATTTGGCTACTCTGTATACACAGTGGTTTCTTTCTATGGTTCACAGCCTTGTATTTGATTATAATTTAATAAATGTAATAAATACATAATTAATCAAAATATAAAACATCTAAAACAGTCTGAAAAAATGTTTCCAGAACCTAATTTAGTCTATACGTCATCTGATTACTGAAAAATATTAATTTATGTTTTCTCAGCAGCAGGAACAATCTATCTCTCATATTTGACTCAACTATACTCACTGAAAAACCTTTTCTGGATGTCTGGATCTTTAAAAATGGGAAGTATCATTCCTAGTAATGACTTTAGTACTTCAATGATGATGTATTTAAAAGTGCAGATGGTATTATCAGGCAGCAAAGAGTTACTGTATATTTACTTTTTATTATTATGAAATAGAATATACCACAAATAGCAATGCTTCCTTAGTGTAAGATATGTTCTTATGATGTACAGTTGCCAAACAGTTAATAATTATAAATTAACTAATTAAATGGTGAAAATTTGCATCCAATGTGGATATATAATAAATGTAGCATATAAGAATTAAAATATTCACAAAACGACATTTATTTTCTTTTTCCTTTTTTTTTTTTTTTGAGACAGAGCCTCACTCTGTCACTCAGTCTAGAACGCAGTGGTGCGATCTTGTCTCACTGCAACCTCCCCCTCTTGGGCTCAGATGGTTCTCCCTTCTCAGCCTCCAGAGTGGCTGGGATTACAGGCATGCGCCACCACGTCCAGCTAATTTTTTTTTTTTGTATTTTTAGAGACGTATTTTTTTTTGTATTTTTAGAAACCGTAGAGACGGTTTTCACCATGTTGGCCAGGCTGGTCTTGTACTCCTGACCTCAGGTGATCCTACAGCCTCAGCCTCCCAAAATGCTGGGATTACAGGCATGAGCTATCGCAGCCGACACAAAACAACATTTCTTTAATGTGCTCAGATACAGTATTACTATATTATTCTATATATTTTGCTAGAGATGTTAATGACACAAACTGAGTTCATTGCAATTATGTTTACAGATGTGAAAAGAGACAAAAATATAATATGACTCATGGTGTTCGGTGGCAAAAATAGGGTAGTTCTCATTATTGTGAACACATTTAATGTCTTATCCAGATTAAATATGCCTCAGCAAAAGTGCTTTGATGAAATGTTTTGTAATGG
Source organism: Pan troglodytes (assembly GCF_028858775.2). Taxonomy (NCBI): domain Eukaryota; kingdom Metazoa; phylum Chordata; class Mammalia; order Primates; family Hominidae; genus Pan; species Pan troglodytes. The sequence continues at coordinate 135,069,344 of NC_072404.2, forward strand.
ACATACATTGTAATTACTGATGTGATTTTTCCTCTTATATAGGTATAAATTAGACCACATTAAAAGTAACCAAGAACATTTCACTATCTATGTAAACTAGAATATCAAATTCCTTCAAATTTCTCTCTTCAAATTATTTATTCGTCCAACAGGGGTATGTCACACACATAATCCTTTTGTGTCCTTTTACTCCAGCCTCCCTCATTGACTTCTGTCTCAGAAGCCAATTGAGATGGTATTCTGCTACTGCTACCAGTCCTCCATTATAACAAAGGAAAGCTTTGATAAAAGTCCTTCTGTTCCTTGACATGTCATGGTTTTAAGCCTTGCCCTATTCTACCTTGAAGTGGAAAGAACTCTCCTGTCTCTACCTGCCCCATACTTTGTTACCTGGGTATCAAAATAGTACAATTGCTTATTTATTTATTTTAGCAGACTCTCTCTTTACATGTTCTCTCCAGACAATGTATCCGAGAGGCTGTGGTGACATGTGAGTTTTAACTACTTGAGACAAATAACACACTGGCTTCCAGGGCTTCAGATGATCTTCCACCTTGTAAAAACTCTCTTTCAGCAGCAAACTTTACATCAGATTCCTCTAGGGTGCCTCTATTTGCTGTATCATTACATAAGTCTAGTATTTCAGAGTCAGACATGAGATACTAGCTCTATCTACAAGGAAACTTCATTGAAAGGAAATCATAAATTACTTTTAAAGTTGTCATGTTTGTATCCTGTTCAAAGGCTAATGAAAAAATTTGACAAAAGAAAAATACTTACACCGTGTTTTTATATCTTGCGATTGGAATGTTCAATATTTTTCTGAAATAAGCTTTATAAAAGAGAAGTCAGTGTGTCTCATCTCCATTTCTAGGATCAGCTGACTTAATCTATTCATTACTTAGTGCTTTCAAAAAGAAGACAATTTTGTTTTCCCTGGCAACGGTAAATCTCCTAAAAATAGTTTGAAGTTCAGAATTATTTTTATATCTTTATATACTCTCATTTTGATATAAGTTGATTAATAGCCTAGTTTTTAAAGCACAAAATGATTGTTATTTTGTTCTCATGACACTTTTTTTCTAATAATTCAAGGCATGCTCATGAATTCAATGAAAATGTGAAAAATATTACTTTTTATTCTAAAATTTTTGCATCACTTATCTCTAAACTATGTTTGCATTCTTATCAATCTTTTTAACTAAAGGTGTAAAAGAAATCAATATAGATACATAATGACTAACAAACCTTTAGAGGTTTTGCCATATGAAACACAATATTATTGAATATTATTTCTTTCAATTTCTGTTGCCTTCTGTGTCTTTCTAGGAGGTAATTGTAAATACAAATCCATAGTTAATATATATATTTAGAATATCTATGTCTACATCATCTATCTCTACCTATTATATGTCTGTCTATCTATCTACCAATGTAATTATTATTGAGACCATAAATAGTGGATGTGTAGGATGAGAGGAACCTGAGTACAAATTTCGGAGTAAAACCAGTGTAGAAACAAAAGTGATGAAAAAAAGAAATCCTGTGTGTGATTAAGTTGTAATGGTTAAACAGGTAGGAGAAAATAACAAAGAGGGAGAGACATGTCAAATTGTACATATAATAGAAGTGTGCAACTTCTATTCCCTTTAAACGTTTTTCTCTGTTATGCATTGGCCACAATATACATTTTATTTTGTTTGTTTGAAATCATTACCATGGCTGCCACTCAAAGTGTATCATCTTCCTGCAATTATGTACATATTTGCTTGTTAAAGTAAAGAAAAAATTCTCAAATAACTGTTGTTTCTCCCTATACTTTGAATGTTAACAATAAAACATCATATTGATATGATCCTTTTTATGAATAATACATTTGACAGGTTTCGCTTGATCAAATTGCATGACACACTGTAAATCAGATAGAACAATTTGCAAATATTTCACTTGCATTATTTTTCACAACTGCAGGCAAAGACTTATCAGCATGACTTGTCTCATAAAATCACAAGGCTTTCACATATGTTGACATCTAATTTTTTCAGGAATTGTTCTTAGAAAGGGATTTTAGAAATAAGGATACTTTGTATTCCATTTATTAGAAGACTCACTTCTACTGAATCTATTCTTATATTCATTATACTTTTATAGAACAGAGGAAATTTAGTGAACACTAAACATCTGTTTCTTCTATTTCACATTTTCAGGTGTAAAGTTTTGAGATCATTTAGACTGATAAAATATCTAAAATGTCATCTGTTTTGGAGTCTTATATTTTCACTTTTACTCAGGTATGAGATGAAGGCTTTAAAAAAACAGTATTTCTTTTTATATTAAATATAGAAATGAATAATATGTGTGTCCATGATACGTATTTTACCAATCATGATTTGAATATGGAAAACAAAAACAGTACAGATATTTTGTGCAAAGATTATTTCTATTTGCAGGAATTCCAAACCTTTAAACAAGTAGGTTGTCTATCCTTTTCTTTTTCTTACTAATAGTCAATGAGTAAGCAATGTAAGTAATAGCTTTTCATTTTCCTTAAGCCAATCCCAATCTCAAAATCCTCCTATTCTCAAAATAAGTATTTAGTGCCAAAGCAGCAAAGTTATTTCAGATACCTTCCTTTTGAACCCAAGCTAAATTTTCACTTATGGATCTTTTCAGCCTGATAAACACATTTCTTTCTTACTTAGGCTGAATTCTGTAAAACAAACAAACAGAAATATTGGAGTTTTATGAGCACATATTAATTCTTCTAACAGTTTAATTTTCTTTTTTTCTCTCTAAATCAGCGAAAATTATCATAAATCAAAATGAAGTTGGATGTTTCAGTTACCTACCTCTTTACTTCTTACAGAAACAATCAATGGGTTCATCAACAAGCTGAGTCTCCTGCATCCAGCAATTACAATTACTTAATAGGTGATGAAAGGCAAGGCTAGTCACCAGTAATCTTTACCCTGGCTCCTGAAGGGCACAGTAGTAGGTACTGTGTCTACACACCCACCTAGCATCAATAGGGCAGAGTAGGGTGGTTAGAAGTTTGCTGCAGCTTCAAAAGGGTCTTTTTGATTAAAAAAAAAAAAAAAAGATTTTCGGGCCAGGTGCGGTGGCTCATGCCTGTAATCTCAGCACTTTGAGAGGCTGAGGTGGTCAGATCATGAGGTCGGGAGATCGGGACCATCCTGGCTAACACAGTGAAAGCCCCTCTCTACTAAAAATACAAAAAATTAGTGAGGCGTGGTGGCATGTGCCTGTAGTCTCAACTAGTCGGGAAGCTGAGGCAGGAGGATCACTTGAACCCAGAAGGCAGAGGTTGCAGTGATCTGAGATTGAGCCGCTGTACTCCAGCTTGGGCGACAGAGTGAGACCCCATCTCAAAAAGAAAAAAAAGAAACAAAAAGGATTTTAAAGAAAATGTCATAAAAATGTTTCAACAAGCAATGACATATTTGTTTGAAAAAATAAAAATCTTAGGAAAATAGAAGTCATAAAAAGAATCAAACGGAAATTATAGAATTGAAAAATAAAATAACACCAACAAAAATGTGCTGAATTTGCTCAAGAGCACAATGGGGATGATAGATAGTATGATCAGTGAGCTACAGATCAATAGAATTTACACAATGTGAAAACCAGAATATAAACTGAAAAAAAAAATGATGTCTCAGGGATCTGTGTAAAAACAGCAAAAGAACTAACATTCATAGCATGGGGGAAGATAACATGAATAGTTGTATATATTCTCCATATCTAAGGAAATGAGAGAGACTGAAAAAAATATTCAAGGAGATAATGGCTAAAACGTCCAAAATTTAGCGACAGATATGAATGATTTCAAAGTTGAGTGAACCTCATACAGAGTAAAATAAGTTCAAACCAAAACATCACAAACTTCTGAAAACGAAATACAGAGAAAAATTTTGAAAGCAGCCAAAAGGTAACAGCATATTACTTATATAAATTTGCAGTAGGTTTCCTATCTAAAACTATTAAGGTCAGAAGGAAGTGGTATAACATCAACTACATAAAGAAAAGTACTGTCAACTGTGTTTGATAGCTGCTGAAATGGTCTTCAGGAATGAAAAGGAAATAAAGAAATTACAAGGAAAGATAAGAAAAAAAGTTGTTACTTCTAAAGAATGGCTAAAGAACTTTTTAAACAGAAGAGAAATGAAAGCAGAAGTTTTAGAAATTCAGGAATGAAAGAAGAACACAGAGTTGGGTAAAAACATCTGTAAATATATTTTCTTCTCCTGGGTTTCTTAAATCATATTTACAGGTTGAAGCAAATATTATAACACTACATGATGTGGTTCTCGTGTATAGAGGAAATACTTAAGTCAGTTATATTTTAAAAGTCAGAAGGGTAAAGCAATTTAATGGAAGTAAGGTTTCTATACTGTACTCGAAGTAAAATGCCAATGCAAGTACATTGTGACATAAAATATATGTTGTGTATATATAACGTAATATTGTTATGTTACATAATACTAAATATATAAAATAATACATAATATGTACATTATATACATTCACATATGTATATAATCTCTGTATTTTTCACAACTACATATAAAGCTAATCTTACATCAAAATAAAAATTTCAATAACTGACATAAAAAGTAGAGGCAGACAAATCCACAATTATAGTAGGAATACACACACCTATCCAATTGCTAGTAAGACAAGCAGAAAGACAAACCACCAAGGATAAAGAAGATCCAGACAACACTAATAAGTTTACCCAGCATCTGTATAGAGAACACAGCAATCAATAATAACAGAACTCACATTCTTTTTAAGAACACTTGGTTTGATTTTCCAAAGTTGATAACGTACTGAGCCATAAAAACACCTAAATAAATTTTAAAAGATTGAACTCATTTGTCTTGTTCCCTGTAACCACAATGGAATCAAATAGAAATCAATAACAGAAAGGTAACTAGGAAGGCCATAATCTTCTTAAAGTTAAACCATATATTTAAAAATAATCCATGGTGGAAATTTGAGCCATTTCAAACAAATTATCTATCCCAAAAGATTTCTCACTTGAGTATCAACATTTCCTATTATACATACATAATATCAACAATAGATAACTGATATAAGAACATACTGACTATATGTAATTCTATGTCAACAGGCTTTTTGTCTTTACGCATTTTTAAGTTATTATTTCATTGCTTTTTTGGATGTTTTTTGCTAATTTCTATTGGTTACTCTTCCCTTAATTTCCTTACGTGTAATGGTATGTTTCTTTCTGGCCAATTTTAAATTGTTTTATTCAAGGTTTTTTATAATAATTTTATTTTAATGCATCTTGGTATTTCTTTGTTTATTTTGCTTATTGTTCATTGAGCTTAGTTTATTTATGAGTTAATTTTCTTCATTGAGTCTGGAAGTTTTAAAAAATCATTTATTCAAATATTTCTTCTGCCCCCGCCCCCTTAAAGAACTCCAATTACAGAGATATTGAACTACTAGCTATTCTCCCACAAGTGACTGAGTCTCCCTTTAGTTTCTTTTTTTTCTGCCTTTCCCCCCTTGATATTTCAATTTCAAAGGCTTCAAATGCCCTCTTTTTCATTGAAACATTTTCTTCTATATTATACAATTTGATATTAAGCCTGTTGAGGAATTTTTTTTTCATTTCAGCTATTACTGTTTGAGATCTGGAAATGTTATGTTTTGAATTACAATATCTTCTGTTTCTATAATCACTCTATTCATGCTTTTCTTTAAATTCTTTTTTTTTTCTTTTTTAGAAATGGGGTCTCACTTTGTTGCCCAGCATGTAGTGCAAGAGTGCGTTTATAGTTTGCTGCCTGCAGCCTCTAACTCAAGTGATCCTCCCACATCTGGGACTGCAGGCACTTGTCACCAGGCTCACTATGTTTCCCGGGCTGGTCTTGAAACCCTGGCCTCAGTGGATCCTCCCACCTTGGCCTTTCAAACCGTTGTGATTACAGGAATGAATCATCACACCTGGCTCCTTTAAATTCTTGAATATCTTTTAAATATATATTTTAAAGTCCTTGACTGACAATACTACCATCTTAATTTTTGGTTCTGTTTCTACTGATTGGTTTTTCTCATAGTTGTGTGTTACACTTCTTGCTATTTTGAATATCTATTAATGTCATTATTGTACACTGGATATTTTGAATGGGTACATTTTCTTTTAAAAAGTATTTTCAGATAGTTAACTTACTTTTGCATAAACTTGACTCATCCAGACCTTCTTTTCTAAACTTTTTAGAGTACAGAAGGGATAGTTATTACTCTAACGCAACTCTAGCTATACTCAGGTTTTCAACAATATCTCTTTTCTGTGCCTAATTGAGACTCCAGCATCTCCCAGGATTTCATAAACTCTTGTTCTCCAGCTTATTGCTCCATGATAGTTGTTCTTGGATCGCCACTGTGGAATCTCATTCTCAGTATGTACAAGGTAATATTTAGCAATAATCCCAAAGATACTCTTAAACACATTTTTTCTTCTTATTCTTTATTTAAGTAGGTCTCTCCTTTCTGCCTTTCTGGTACTCTTACTTGAAAACACCAACTGTTTCTCCCCTTGTCCACCACTTCCACTATACATCAAAAGAAAAGACAAAAGAAAAGAAAAGAAAAAAAAAACTTTGTTATCTCCCCCTGGCTTTTATGGTCTAGAAAATGCTGTCAGGAGCAAACATGGACTGCCATAGTGGTTGCCTCTCTTTTAAACAATCTCTCAAGACTAATATTCCATTTGCCTGTTTCCAATTTCTAAATATCTTTTTTTCCCAATATATTTTGTCCAGTTTTCTTTATCATGGTCAGAAAATGCTAATTGCAACTGATCTTATTTTGACAGATAATACTGTATATATGTCTAAGTAAATTAATTTAATATCTGAGTTTATTTTACATTTTAACATCATAAGATAATCACTAAACTTTACTACTGAATACTTATATACAAATGAAATGCCTTTTTCTTTTTAATTGAGTAAACTTTAACTCGTACTTTTCAGTATTCTAAATAAAAAATAACTCTAGAGTATTATCAAAATATAACAACAAAAAGGTAAAACTAAAATTGTAAATACTAAGTCTTCACATGCTGTCCTGTCTTAACTAAGAAGTGCCACCTAATACAATCTCTTACCTTAATGGACAGTGATCTCTTCTGACAGAGCTGTCTAAATTTCTCATTCTGTAAATTATAGGTGTATTCAAATTATATTATGAGCATATATGGCTTTTAAATTACCATGATTTCATAAGCTTATCAATAGTATAGCAAAATCAAAATTTTACAACAACTTTAATATTGCTATTAACTTTCTGGTAGCAATTCACTTACAATAAATAGTATCCTACTTTTTTCTGCCCAAGATACTATCTACGAAAAGGTCTTAGAACTGTTTCCAAGTTACCCCATTTAATATACTAAAAATCTTTTTATAACAATTATTGTATTTAAGATACATATATTTCCCAAGTTATTAAATGAAATGCAATGTTTCAATAGAATGTTTTACACTGAAGAATACTGAATAACATATTTAAATTGAATATTATTTTCCTCATATGAGTACAAAAAAGAGACAAACAAAATGATATAATAAAGCTACATCTCTTGAACATTCTGGTTATTTACATATTTTAAAATTCTGTTTTATTAAAAGCCAAATAGAGCATGAAAAAATAATGCTATTCAGCAAAAGAAAGATGTTAATGTAAAAAAAAAATGGATTTCGTATTTGTTGGTTGCCTTTATATTCAGTGGCTCTCCAACAATGAAAGAAATGTTGAATTATGTACTGGCAGCACAGGGCAATAACATTATATAGCAAAATATTAATTAGCCACGATTAAATTAATAGGCAGTTCACCTATTTGCCCATTACTTGAGCATGAGATAAAGAATAGCTGAAAGGTATATTTTCTAAAAGTCAGTTGTATAGTCTTTTTGGTCCTCATAACTAACATTTGTATCATAAATTGCTATTATTGATGTGTTTTCACATATGTTATCCAATTGAGACTCCTCTAAACTTTGTGAAGGATATTAATATTAAAATGTACACTTTAACACTGAAGTAAATGGTAGTCAGAGTAGTAAAATGACTTACTTAAGGAGATACATAGAAGTTGCATCAGCAAGAAATTAACCTTTCTTTCAATTCTGTTTTCCAGTAAAGTAACCACTATCCATACATGTTTATTTAAACTTATAAAAATTACACAAAATGAAAAGTTCTACTCTTCAGTCTCATTAGCCATACTGAAAGTGCTCAATGTGTATGTAGGTAGTACAATCAGAAAGTGAAGCAGAAGCAAGTAAGACCATGTTAAGGCCTCTGTGAAACCTCAGTGGTGATGTTTCTGCTGCATTTTGGAGGGTAAATGTGTGTAGGCCAGAGATTAAAAGGTAAGGGAACAATGATATGTTTCAAAAAGAAGGAACAGTGTATGCCAAGGCATGGAGGTATGGAAAAGCATGTAGTAGTCGAGAACCTGCAATATATTTAATATGAAAAGTGTATGCCGATAAGGTTGTATATGTAGCAGGACTTTAATAGGATGTAGTTGGAGTGATCAACAGAAGCCAAATCATAAATTACTTTCCATCACAGACTAAATTTTGTTTTCCTGAAGGACAATTTTGAATGATACAAGTATGGGGGTCAAAAGATATAATGTATGTTTACCTTAGAACTATTACTTTAGCAAAAGTGAAAATAGTACATTGTTGGCAGGCAACATTGGAGAAGATGACCAAATCAGTAGACTGCTGATTTAATCAAGACAAACTGTTCTTCAACAAAAGGAGAAGCTGTGAAAAGGACTGAAAGCAGTTTCCAAAACTATGCATAAATGAATTAATCAATTGGTTAGCACAACAAAATGCATCTCCATAATTTTTTATCACTAAAATTTATAGGCTGTGTGTTTTAACAAGGTCTCAAACTACAATGCAATATACATTACATTGTATGTATACTGCAAAATATGTAATCTATGGGATTTACAAAAGTTCAAGGTGTTTCTGTCATATGTCATTTTAACCTTTCTATTTTCCAAAGCCAACGATTGATTACAATGGAAAAGCAATGACACGTATCAAATAAAATTTGGCATAAAGTTATTACATGACATTAGTACAAATTATAAATATGATAAAAAGAAAGACACTTATGGGACTAAATATCCCACTCAAGAGGCCAAATTTCTGGAAGGTCCAAACTGAAGATACACAATCAATTTAACCAAACATACTTTAGCATTGAATCCCCAAGAATTAAAACACAAACTTTCCAAATTTAGGACTGAATTTGAAATGATGACATTAATCATTTTACAAATATTTATAAGAATTTCTTGTGTAAACACCTTACCCAGAAACTGGAAGTAAGGATTGCAGATGTAATTTTAAAACAGATTCTCTGTTTTAGAATATCAAAATAGAAAATTCATAATCAGTGTTACCAAATGGACTTCAGAATTCAAATTTTTATTTGGCTGGTTGCATTATTCATATATTCATTCCACTAATGTTTATGTAGCTCCTACTTATGAATACTATGCAAGCAAGAGCTAGTAATAAGAATAAAGGTATATTTTCTTCTTTTCTGGAGTTTACAGATTGAAATGTGATTTCTGTACTATCCAGCTGGCTGGCAAGGAGACCTCTGAGGATAACTTTATATTATGCTAGGAGATACATCTTACAATTTCTCATAATATTGAAATGCTTTACATATATGGAAACTGAAGGAAAAAAGGGAGGAAATTACTTTCAATGTCATGATTTTTGAGCAGCAAAGCCTATATTCATATCCAGGAGTAATTTTAATATTTCTCCTATACCATGTATTTTAACTATACTAATTTCCTTTTCATTATAGTCAGATATACTTTTTTTCCAAGTCATTGACTAACCTTCAACAACTGTAGGTGAAGAGGAAATGTAAAATTGATATAAAGAAATGCAGAACAAAAACATTATTACACAAGGGCTCTGATAAGGGTTTGGTAATCTTATCTCTGAAGGTTTGCTAGCAATACTCACTTCGTTTTTAACAAAAATAAACATATTTTCTGATTAAAAAAAAAAAAAAGAAAGCTGACATCTGATTAGCCAGATGGCCCCGTGTGGTAGCACTTTCACATCCAGGACATATCTGTCAGTCCCCTCAAAGTTTACTTATGTAAATAGAGAAAATATGAGTTATTAATTTACTGAGTGTGACATAACATTTTACCAAATTCTCACAAGTTTATTTTCTTAAAATTGAGGATGAAAATGCAAGCTACCTTTTCATATGAATCCTTTAAAATGACAAGTACCTGATTAGAATTAAAGGGAAATAAAATGATCTGGGATTCTAATTTACAAGGCAACATCCCCTGAGCAGAAACAGTTGGTATAAAGGAATCTCCTGAGTAGCACAAAGCACCAACAGGCTAAAATTACTTTCTAGTACGTCACCTTCAAGCTGGTGCCCAGTTTCTGCCTTTTTACCTTATGTTTGCTTCTCATTCCCATATTGTGCCTGTTGCCTTCTATTACATCAGGAGTAAAAACTTGTTTTCACTCTTCCGCATTCTCCCCAAAATAATTCCTTAGAGATCAAATTTCACTGAAGGGTTTATTTTCCCTTTTATTCTTAACAATTAAAAATTATATGCTAAGCAGCCTAGATGTTAATGATTGATAATAGTTTCTCCATGACGAACATACTCTCTAAATTTCTAAGTGTCAAAATCTTGGCAGATATCAAGGTGTATCTTAAATGCCACTTCCTTTATCAATCACTCTTGATTTTTCCCTGTCACTATCGACAACTCTTTGTTTCCCTCACTAAAATGTCAGTTAGTATATATTCCTGTGCCCCAATGAAAATTTATCAATAACTAATCCATACGACTTTTGATATTCTCAAAATGTATTTTACATTTGTATGTACCAATTTCAAACACTTCAGGACAACACATTTGCACTAGTATCCTCAAGAAGTGTTGAGCTGATCAGGGACTTAAAACTACTGTTTAATTATCTTCTATTAATATAATGTTTAAACTTATAAATACCCCAGAGTATGAACTACAGATATTTTCAAAAAATCAGAACTCATTAAAAGACTGTTTCTTATCCAATTCTTCCTTAAAAATCATAAAGGTATGAATGCACTTAAATAATAAACTTATAGATCATTTTGGAAATTATATTTAGATTGACAATGAATAAAAATAATAGTTCCTGCATTGTTCTACCCTAAAATATGACCATGTAAGTCATTAAATACACATCAACACAAATAGAACTTTCAACATGTTCTAAAGTCCTATCAATTATTTACTATATTTTTCATAATTTATTATTTTGGTTGAGCTTAAATATGTTAATCATCTTAGGATTTTCATCTCAGGAGGTTCACAGTATTTGAATCCAAATTTTCAATGTATTCTATGATTATCTATGCATTTCCACTGCATAAATTATCTAAGCATTTCCACTGCATAAAAATGGCATGGGGAAAAATAAAGTCTTCTAAATGCCCTCACATTTTCTCCATTTTTAGGAGTATGTACAGGTTTGAAAAAAGTTATCTATTCTGTTTCTGCCTATCCTCTATGGTTGATGTACAATAGTGTTGCAAAATTTGTATCAACAAAACACTCTTAAAATTTGTCCATTTATAAAATTCCAATTTGTGTATATCTTAACATTTTGAATCTAGAAGTATATTCTACTAATAAATGCCAGTGAAAATTAAATTCTAACTTGGAATGCACTTACAACCAAAACATCCAGATAAAATGAGAGGGAAAAAGTCAGATTAAATCTCATCTAGAAGCTGCCAGCTATAAAAGTGTTTCCAAATAGGCTATTAAAGAAAGTGGTGGAGTCTCCAAGATGTCATGATTTCATGACTCCCAGGGAACATGATGGTGGCTGACCATGTTTCAGTTCAGCATTGGGAGCACTGAAAAATTAGCAGACAATCGGGCAAAGGGAAAATGCTGTGCAAGGTATTCATTTCTAAAAATGAATATTACTGGATTTTTACATGACTCCAGATAATCAGAAAATCTGGGCTTGAGATGATGAATTTCACGGCCACCTAGTAACAACCATTTGAAATCTTAGTCAAACACATCCTCAGGGAATTTGAGTTGTGTTCCCTAGTTACAAAGAACATTATGCCAGTGAGCATTAAGTCCATATATACAACATGAAGATTGCATGGTGGAGAGGCTCAGAGGACAAGTAGGAATATGAAGAATCTTTTAATGTATAATTTTCATATAAAAACAAATGTGAATTCATTATGTAGAGGAAAGCAAAATTAACATGACTCTTTCTCATGTGAAAATCTGATTTGGAAGAAGATTCAAGGTATAGAGAAATGGAAATCAAACTTCAGATTCTACTCTTAGCCTTCTGCGACAAAATATATTCCTTTGCCTCTGCACATATTTTACCACAAATATCTGTAAGTCACTACTATAAAGTGTTCTAATAACAAAAGATCATGAATTTTCCCCAAAATTACTGAGGTTGAATATATGAGGTTCATTTCAATAACCGTGAAGAGTTCTTGGAATTTTAACTAACGTGTAAGCTAACAATTTAGCCTGTTGCAGGTTTATATACGTTGGCAGAAGATTCAAGACTCCTGGGACAGTCATAGAACTTTATTGCTCAGGACACAGCAGACAGCATGATCTTGAAGTTCATGCCAGCTTTGCTTGTCCCGTGAGTCCCACAGGGTGATAGAGAATGGACCAGGAGGATGCTGTCTTTGCTGCCTCATGACCTTTTCTGGACCACAAGCAAACATAGCTGAACTTTGTCCCAAAGAGAAACATCATTTTTATTACACTTAGGAGTAAATAAACCTGCCTTAATTCTGGAATAAAGCAAAATCTCCATCTTCTTTTCAATGATGTTTGTGTGCTATGAAAAAATCATTGAAAAGACAGTACAGAACAAAAGCCATGAGTGCCTCTGCTTATAACACACGTGTAAAGGCGAGAGGCCCATTCTACTTTTCTCCACTGTCTTGATTTCTGGTGAATTGTCCCATGAGAATGTTGTTCTGCCAACCGTTCTGATTAATAAAAACGACAGACAGTCGGGAAAAAATAATCTCAGTTGTTTCATACAGCATTTAATTCAGACTATCAGCAGAATTCCAAATTTAAAATAAGGCTGATCTGTCATATTAACCTTGAAACTTCCCCCTAAGTTTCCAGATTCAACCAGGTGAAAAAAAAATCACAAACTACCTTGGCCCTCAAGAATGAATTATAGTGAAATTCTAGCACCCAAAACAAACTTGGCCACTGAGTTGAGCCTGACCTGAATGTCTTCCATGGCAGATGTGATATTTCTATAAACACTTAAAGGTCTCTTACGACACCATATAATGTATGAGCTGTTATATTTTTGAAATAGGAGTGCATTAATGCCTGGTTTTCATATAAAGAAGTGCAAATTTGAGGACATACATGGTGACCCTAGAAAGAAATGTATTGGTTATACTTTATTGCCACCCTCTCCGAAAATGGGGGACATTTGCTGGTAAGCAGAAGTTGACAGTGCCTCCAATGTGGCCTCCTGGTCAGCTAATAGGTTTTAGGGATCCTAGTTCAGTTAAAATAATTGAGTGTAGTTGTTGTTAGAGAAATGTCCAAAGTCAGGCAGTCAAATCTCACTTACTTGTTTACACCAGCAGTCATGGGACATTCAACTTCCCTAGAGAAAGAGAGAGTAATGTCTCAGAAGCATGATAGAGAAGATATCTGAAGAAGTTGAATGGTGTCTTTCGTGAGAGGTGCTGAAGCTGGGGTCATACCTTACTGTTTCTAATAGAATTCTGAGTAATGTTGAGGGAAATGGCAGTAATATCATGATCAGAACTATGTTGCTGGAGTAGCAGACCCAAGAGTTATACTTAAGATACTTGCTAAAGTTTTCAAAAGGCTATAGCCTATCTTTAAATAGAAAATCTACATATATTCAACTACATGTGTATATATGTTCAATTATAGTAGACACTGTTTATAATCCATCTAAAACTATGTGTTGTCACACTTGGAAGGTCCTACATATATAGGACACACACACACACACACACATATATAGGACATATATATATAGGACTATATATATAGGACTATATATAGGACATATATATATAGGACTATATATATAGGACATATATATATAGGACTATATATATAGGACATATATAGGACATATATATAGGACATATATATATAGGACATATATATAGGACACATATATATACACACACATACATACACACACATATATACACACACATATATACATATGTATACACACACATATATACACATATATATATATGTGTGTGTGTGCTTATGTGTAGGTGTATAGAGATTGCTAGATTTTGTCATACTGACTGATTTTCTTTTTTTTTTTTAGACAGAGTCTCGCTGTGTCACCCAGGCTGGAGTGCAATAGCATGGTCTCGGCTCACTGCAACATCCGCCTCCCGGGTTCAAGCGATTCTCCTGCTTCAGCCTCTGGAGTAGCTGGGATTACAGGTGCCCGCCAAGATGCCTGGCTAGTTTTTGTATTTTTAGTAGAGACGGGATTTCACTGTGTTGGCCAGGCTGGTCTCGAACTGCTGACCTCGTGATCTGCCTGCCTCGGCCTCCTAAAGTTCTGGGATTACAGGTGTGAGCCACCGTACCTGGCCATACTGATTCATTTTTTAAATAGTGTACAAAATCATTATTAAATTTAGGTCATGAAATTAAACTTTGACATTTATAAATATGTTTTATAGTACAGTATATGACTAATTTGATACATATTGTTAAGTATTTTATGCTTGGTAAAGAAAAATGAGAGTTTCTATTCCAGTCAGATCAATTAATTACAAGCACAGTTTTGAATACTGAAACTATGTCGTATTTTCATATTTATAATCAATTTTCAGTATGACAATATGTATTTTATGAGAAAAGCCACTAAAAAGTACTCTATTAGACACAGTATTTAATGGAAATCCCACAACCCCTGCCATTCACAGCACCTTTTTGTTTTGTCTTGGAATGGCTTCCTCAAAAATGAACTCAAAATGATTTCTGATCCAACCTTCCTCACTTTCTCTGTTCCACATATAGGTAAGAAAGTCTTTTATTTGGGGGTATAAATTTTACATGAAAATATTAAGTCAATTATCAAATTAATTGAAATTTTATATAATCTAATACTTATTATTTAATCTTTGCTTTACTCACCAATTATTCATAAAGATGTGTTCAAAACAACTTGTTTATCAATATTTAAAAAATAAAGATTATGAGGGGAATCTGAATAATCATTTTATTTTTCTACCATATTTATATAGACACAAACATGTATTATGCTATTTTCTTTAAACTGTGCTTTTACTACAAAGTCGTCCATTTTATTTTTGTCTCTTAATTATGCTTTGTTTTCACAGCAACATCTAATTAAATTAAGACCTTGAAAACAAGTAAATTAATGAATTCCGTTTTAACAGCCTTGGCTTAATTGGAATTGGTTCTCATAATATTCAATTTTAATACATATATACACACATATGTACCTATACATATATAATACATATAAACTTATATAATGTATGTATACATCTTATACACATATATACATAAATACATAGATCTTATATATTTATATATTTCAATAAATATTAAATATATTTATATAAATAGTGTTTATGCACATTACATAAATATCTGTATAAATAGATATAGTGGGAGAAAGAGCACACACACACACACAAATTATTACTAGTTTCAAAATCCACCTTATTATCTACTAGATACGTATCTTTAGAAAATTTGCCACATTAAGTAGTTATGAGAACTAAATATTTATAAAGTTTTGTTAGTAATGTTGTTTAAGTAGTGTCTGGTACATCATAAACATTATATAACTATATGTGATGAAAAAGATAAATAGACAAAATTCTTTAATTCAATCTGTCAGTATAGTTCTAGGCTATATGCCAGATAAAAATATATTTTGCTTATACATTTAAAAAATTTTTTAAATACTCAGGGATATTTATAAATAAATATCTGCATATTTCATTTGTATGTTTACAAGCCTTCAAATAATATGCAGGATGATGCTTTACTTAATTCAGCTATTATTTTAATTGCTATTTTCCTTCCTAAATGTTGCATTAATCCTTTTTACTTTTATTTGAACATAATTGTATTTGTATCCCATCTGCCTTTTATTACCACTAGGAAACTGTTGGTAAACATCAATTTTATAGGTGGCTTCAGATTATTTTATGTTTTTAAATATTAGAAATACTCTGTTTATATAGTAAGCATGTTCTAGAAAATTATTGAAGAATCCAGTAACAGTATTGAATACCAATAGCCTGTGAGTTACCAATAATGTTATTTCAGAGGCAGATATATCCCTTGGCTACTATGATTTTATCTGTTTATTTCTCAATTTCCTATGAGCTATCTTATGATGAAAATCATGAAAAATTAACATATCAACATACCCAATGCCTATATATTTGATTAATAGGGTTTAATATCACAGATCTAAAGTCAAGACAGGGCAAGCAAATTGCAACAATACTGGTATTTAAAATTCATTAGTCTTGGCGCGCTACTGTAGTAACAATACTGGTATTTACTGTAGTGACAATACTGGTATTTACTGTATTAACAATACTGGTATTTAAAATTCATTGGTCTTGGCGAGCTACTGTAGTAATTGCCTTAAAATAACTACTTTCATCTAAGAAAATAAATGAATTAATACAGGAACAAATGTTAGAATAGATGCATGTAAAATTTGATTACAATTTTGGTGGCTGACAATAATAATTAATGATTTGTTCTTTCGCTAAAGTTAGAAACTCCATATGCAAGTGCTTTATTTTATCCCAATCCCTGTAATAGTCACTTACTTTAAAAAGAAAAAAGAATATGGCAGTTTATGTTTTATGTTGTCCTCAGAGAAAAGCCATGATCTAAATTATTAATTTATTTATTCTGCTATCAAGGAACAATTATTTTTTAGTTTCCCTCATTGCTTCAAACTTTAATGTATCTGTTCAGCTAAATAAATTACATATTAAACATTAAAAAAAAAACAACTCCAGACACTTGAAAGAGAAAAACTGTGATGTAAGACGTGTGTCTGGCACCTTCACATTTCTATAATATGATTCCTAAGACTGCTATAATAAAATACCACAAACAGATTTGCCTAAAACAACAGAAACTTATTCTCTCACAGTTCTGAAGGCAGAGCGGTCCAAACTCAAGTATCAGTAAAGTCATTTTCCTTCTGAAGGCTCTAGTAAATAATCCTTCCTAGCTTTTAATCGTTGCTGGCAGTCATTTTCACTACTTGGTGTGCAGCAGAAGATTCTGCTTTTATTGTCACATGGCCTTCTCTCTATGTCTGCCTCTTAGCAAGCATCTAGATTGCTCCTCTTATAAGAAAATAATTCATTGGCTTAGGACCCACCCTAATCCAGTATGACCTCATTTTACATTGATTACACGTGCAAAAAACCTATTACCAGATAAAATTACATACACATCTTGGGAGTTGGGACTTCAACATATCTTTTGGGAGAAGTAACCTACAGCATTACTTCTTTTTTTTTTTTTTCCTTCTGTGGCATTTTCTGCACTTCTTTACTGCTAATTTTTTTCTTTCTCTGTCTTCTGTCTTTCCTATCAGATGTGTATTTTTCTCTTCAACTCTAAAAAATTATTTGAGCATTTGCTTTACAAATACTGAGGTAAGCTGCATCATTCTCGTTTTTAAATATATGAAGCTATGTGGTAAAATCATGTTTTGATTTAAACAAACAATTATTAAAATAATAACTTTTGTTTAAGATCATGCACATCAAGACTGTAACTCTGGCACCCATAATATACAATGTAGCCCTCCACCATGGATGTGTCTTCCATGGTTTTGTAGATTCAGTTATAAATACCACATCACGTGTTACCTTTTAATATAACAATCAAAATGACCACAAGTTCTATTTAAGAATTATATTAGGCAAAGTTTACCAGAGTACCAGTAGGAGATATAGAGATGGATATATTTATGTAGACATATAGATATGGATATATACATCTATGTACCTCCCTATCCATAAAGAGAGAGATTATGAGAAATTGGCTCACATGACTTTGGAGGATGAGAAGTCCCACTATCTGATGTCTACAAACTGGAGAACCAAAAATTGAGTGGTGTAATTCAGTCATAGTCCAAAAGCCCGAGACCAGCGGGGCTGATGGTGTAAATTCCAATACAAAGGCAGAAGAAGCTTAAGAAGCAATGCTAAATGGAGTGAAAATTTATTTCATCTCCTTTTGTTCTATTCAAGCCTTCAATAGATAGGATGATACTTACACATACTGGAAGGACAATCTACTTTACTGCGTCCAGTGATTCAAATCTAATCTCATCCAGAAACATTGTCACAGATTCATCCAGAAATAATGTTTAATCTGCTATCTGGGTGCAATGGTTTGAATGTGTGGCCTCCAAAATTCGTATTAAAAAGTAATCTCCATTGTAGTGGTATTAAGAGATGGAATTTTGGGGGAAGTAATTAAGTCATGAGCGCTCTGCCCTCATGAATGAATTAGTGCCTTGTCAAAAAGGGCTAGAAGAAACTAGTTCAGGCCATTTTGCTTTTCTAAATCCACCATGTGAGGACACAGTGTTTGTTTCCTCCAGGCAATGTAGCAACAAGGTGCTACATTGAAAGTACAGAACCCTCTACATTGAAAGCAGAGAACCCTCGCTGGACAATGAACTGGCTTGTACATTGATTTTGGATTTCTGAGCCTCCAAAAGGGTGAGAATTAAATACCTTTTTTTTTTTAAAATAAATTACCCAGTCTCAGGTATTTTGTTACAGTGGCAGAAATTTTTTTAAATTTTTTAATTTTAAAAATAAAAAATAGAGTAACATATTAATGTCATTATTAAAGTATATTTTTCAGAAAGTTAAAATAATTTTACAGGTAAATATAAAATGAACATGTGTCAAAAATTGTATTTAAATCATTAGTTAATACAAGAATCCAGTGATTTTTTTTTTAGCACTTTCATCCCACTGCTTTCAGGCCTTCATGGTTTCTGATGAGAAATTGGCTGTTAATCTTATTGAGAATCCTTTACACGAGATGAATTATTTATCTCTTGAAGCTGTTAAGAGTCTCTCTTTGTTTCTTTGTCTTTTTAAGTTTGACTATATGTCTAGATGTAGATCTGATTAAGTTTTCCCTACATGGAACTTCTTAGATGATTTAGGTTTTTCATCAAATTTGTCAAGTTTTCTGCCATTAGTTATGCAAATATTTTCTACTCTTTTTTTGTTTTAATCTCTTCTGTTTTGATATCCCATTGTATATTGTTAGTGTGCTTGCTTCTGTCCCAGAAGAGTCTGAAATTGTTTATTTTTCTTCATGCATTCCTTTTTTCTGTTACTCGGATGGAATGATCTCAGCTGATCTATCTTCAAGTTGATTAATTCTTTTTGCACCGGTTCAAATCTGCTGTGATTTTTAATTGAAATTATTTTGGTAATAATTTTATTTATTATATGTTTTAGCTACAAGAATATTATTCAATTCTTTTTAATAATTATTGTATTGTTATTTATATCCTCTGGTGAGAAATTGTTCTCATACATTTCTTTATTTCTTTAGATGTGGTTTGTTTCAGCTCCTTGTACATATTTAAATTGGTTGATTTAAGGCTTTTGTCTAGGAAGTCCAATATCTGGGCTTCTTCAAGTATAGTTTACATTGATTGTTTTTTGTTTCCTACGTGTTGATCTTTTTTTTCTGGGTCTTTGTATGCCTCATAATTATTTTGGTTATGAACTAGACATATTGCATATTATAATGTGATAAATTTGAAAATTATATCTCTCCTATCCCCATGATTTGTTGCTGTTACTAATTATTGTAGTTTATATTGTCTATTAATTTTTCCAAATAAATTCTAATCATTAGTTGATTATTTCATTAAGTGCCTGAGACCAAAAAAAAAAAAAAAAATTCCAAACTTTACTAAGGGACTCTGCGAATGTGCTGGCTTTAACTTTCAACACCCAGGAGTTTAAAACTTTGTCTTAGTCTTCATTTACTAAGCCTCAAGGTCAACTACAGGTGAGAACTTATGATCTTCTCAGTTATTTATTGAGCATGTGCACAGCCACTGCTAGGTGTGTGGCCTTCTACAATCCCAGTAATACATGAGAACTTCTCAAAGCCTTTTAGGATACCTTACTCCAGAACATTTGTTATGAGCTCAATGTTTGTGTACCCTCAAAATTCATATGTTGAAGCCAGATCCCTAGTGTGGCTGCATTTGAGGATGGGCCCTCTAAGGAAGAGTAATTAAGGTTGAATGAGGTATAAAATTGGGGCCTTGATTTGATAGGATGTGTGTTCTTAAAAGGAAAGACATTAGGGGCTTTTCTTCTCCATGCTCCCTGTACATGCACAGAGCAAAGACCAGGTGAAGACCCGGTGAGAAAACCGCTGTCTGCAAGGAAGGTGCAGAGCCCGCAGCAGAATCTGAACCTGATGGACCTTGATCTGATATTTTTTGCCTCTAGAACTCTGAGAAAACAAGTTTCTGTCACTTAAGGCACCCAGCTTTTGGTATTTTGTTATAGCATCTCAAGTAGACTACTATAGCACTTTTTCCCCCGAATTTTGATTAATGTTTTGTTTGCCCTCACTACTACCTGTCACCTCAGGTAGCTGTGACTAAAACATTTCCCTGTAAATGTTTTGGAAAAGGTCTCACGCACCCCTTATACACACATAACAGCTTTCGGACAGGGCTAGTTCCAACAGTCCAGTAAAATAAACACTAGCCTTTTCAACAAGTGTCCCACAGAGTCATGAGATAGGAGAAAGCACATCATTAAAATTATTTTTTAATTACTTCCATTCTTCTCCCTCTGGTACTCAATATGCAGGCTGTTATTCACAACTACCACTGAACTGGGGATTAGGGGACAGAGCTATGTTAGTCAACATACTACAAACTTGCTTTTTTTTTTTTAAGATTACCCATTTTTCTTAAATAAGAGGTTCCTGTGTTGTTGCAATACTTTGCTTAATTTCAGAGTTTTGAAAAATTGACTTTGCTATTTTTGCGAATTTTTTCATTGCTTTTAAGGAGACTAGAATTTTGGAGTTTCTTTCTCTGCGTTTTTGCTGATGTCTTCCTTCAGGTGGTATATTTTAAAATGTTGTTAGAATACAACTTTTTATTCCCTTTAGGATGGTATTTACCTGCCTGTGTTGTGGTTTCTCTGCTATGGATTTTCCAGCAATCTAACCCCATTTACAGTATATAATTCAGAGATCACTTTAAAGATCTGGCTGAAGTTGATAAAAGTATATTTTAGGATGGATTTATAGTATCATTTTCTTTTAAAAAAATATATAAATGTGTGTGTTTGAGAAAGAAGAAAGTGATATACATGCTTCGTCTACCATCTTTATCTGATTTTTAATTTTTTTAGATTATGTTCATGTTATGGTTTAAATTTTTCATACCAGAATTTCTCATTTTATAGTCAAGCAATTAAAAGATTAGGAAGGTAAGAAATAATTACAGAAACTTGATGTCTCAGTATTTAGTAAAAGATGGGCACAGTGGCTCATGACTGTAATCCCAAAATTTTGGGAGGCTGAGGGGGGCAGATCACTTGAGCCCAGGAGTTTGTGACCAGGCTGAGAAAAAAAGTGAGACCACAGTTTTACCAAAAAATAAAATAAAATTAGATGGGTGTGGTGGCTTAGGTCTGTGGACCCATCTCCATGTGAGGCTGAGACTTAGGATCCCATGACCCTAGAAAGTGGAGGCTGTAGGGAGCCAACATCCCACCACTGCACTCCAGCCTAGGTGATAGACCAAGACCTTGTCTCAAAAAAAAAAAAAAAAAAAAAGAAGAGAGAGAGAGAAACATGAAAAGAATTCAACAAGGGTTTATTGCCTTGTTGGAGTGAATTTCAGGATGGAATGAAAGGAGCTAAAGGGAAGGGAAATTTGGAAAATAGAGACTAATGAAATAATGAAGTCCCAATAACAAAGGGCAAAGTAATATAGTTATATAGATCACATAAGACAAGGTAGTCTCAGACACAGGAAGTGGTCACACTTCTGTAATAGAATGGAAGGATAAACAATGGATCAAAAGTCATCTATACTTGTAGTTTTCATAAAAATAACTTTTGAGAGTTTCACCCTACTGTTTTCTCTGTGATGTAGGAAGTGTCATCTGCTAAGATCAAACAAGTGAAAAAAATGAAACAATTCTATCTAATGAACTGGAGCATTGGTAAATCAAGGACACTGTTGATGTTGGAGTTGGAAATTTAAGTGATACAGGTGTTGAATTTTTCATTTAGCACTTCAGGCTCTAGGTGTAAGTGAAGAGAAGGGTGAGTTCTGGATTAACTCAGGCTTGGTCCTGTACCAAGAATATGTGATGACAAAATAAGGTAAAAAGTTGAATAAACTGGCAGGAGTTTCTTGGGCTCAGGGTAGGGGAGACTCTACTTTAGATAAGTGGAAGTAAATGTAGTGATATAAAGGGAGAAAATAGCAGTGGTCTGAAGACTAGAGTTCCAAGATATTGATGAATGTTGAAGAATAGGTGTAGAAAGAGTAACAAAGTGAGTGAAATGGAAGAATACTATGTGTTCTAAAAATGAGATGTTTGAATCTGTGTATTTGAAGATAAGTATTTGCAGGTAATTTCAAGGTCTACCGTGTGGTCATAGGTATTGGTGGCCAAATGAGTATGTGAGTATAATCACTGAAGATAAAAATGTAAAGTCACCAAAAGGCAATAGTGACCAATAGAACATTATCAGGTAGATTTTTGTATTTATGTATTCATGATAATGGACTGAATTTCATCTAAGTGCCAAATCATCAAGAAACTTGAAAGATTAACAGGGTCCCTCAGTTAAACAGTCATGAGAAAATCTAGTTTGCTCAGATTGAGTTTAAGATGGATTAGAAAGCAAAATAAGCAGGATATTTGTACAAGTTTAGAGGAAGCGTAAAAGCTCAAAGTAGCCCTGATATCAGAAATATGTAAGACGGAAAGTAAGAGTATAATCCGAATATGATATGCCAATTGAAGTATAAGATATTGGAGCTGAAAAGAAATTTTTATATCATTTTAATGCCTTCCTTAAAGCTAGTGAACAAATGATTAAACCATTTGTATATGTATTTTTGCCTGAATACATTTGAGAGGTAAAATGTTACTAGCTCACAATGACATCATAGTGTGTTATTTCTCATAAAAATGTACGGGGCATCTTTTAAAGGATGAAACATATGTTAGCACAGCTGCCTCTAAGATTAAACAAAATACAATATATCATTTTGTACCTGTGAATGCAGACAAATATAAAAAATGATGATGATTAAGATGTATTATGCCTATTTTCTTTGAAAAGTAAAATGCCTTAATATGAAGTTGGAGTGGAATATTAAAAGAAACTTAAATTTTAAAGCATCCAACAATATTCACCTCCAAAAGAGTATCCTGTTAAAATATTAGTTCAAATTATCTTTAAAGTGTTTAATTAAACAGAAAGGGAATATATATACCTGTGTAACTCTTAAGGTGTTAGTATTTTCTTTCGCTTACTTAAACATATATTTTGTGAAAAATGACCAATAGGAAAAAAGAACAAAACAATAATTAATTTTATATTGTGTGTGTGTGTGTGTGTAACTTAAAGTCTCACTTGGATTGAAGCTTAAAGCTTAGGCTTGAAAAGTAACTTTTCATCAAGGTTATAAGATACATTAACATGTAGTGAAAATGACCAAAAGGCATTTTGATATACACTGCCTATTTTTCCCATGGAAAAAAAAATACAAAGACCTTGTGTGGATTCCAAAAGACATGAATTTTCTTACCAGAGAAATTTAATGCAATGAGATGATATTATTTCAACTTAAATGCAAATAATAACCACAGAGAAAGCCACAGGATTTTTTAGTGTTGATATATACACTTTAATTCAGAATGTCAAAGAACATCAACAATATTTTCATATAATTTAGGTAGACAGTTAAATATAATAATTTGTGATCAAAAATATATTAAAAATAAAAATTAAAATATAAACTGTAGAAAAAGATATACACAGAGATACAAAACAAAATAAACGTGAAAAAGAACAAAAGGAGAGGAGAAAGGAAAAACAAAATTACATAAACCATCCAATTGGTAATTTGGCTATTAAGAAGCCAGAAATTGCTTTGTGAGGGCATACAAATTGTGACACCTGATACTCCTGCAGGCAAAGAGGGTTGGGAGATTGCCATCATGTATTGAAAACTATTCCTTTCTCCCCAAGGAATTACAGTGGCACCTTTGTCATAAATTAAATAATCTAATATATGTCAATGTATTTCTGGACTACTCTTCTGTTCCATAACCTATCTGTTCCAACAAATACAAAGATTTGTCCATGCTTGTGCCAATAACAGACTATTAGTTACTGTTACTATAGAATAGGTATTCAAATTTGGTAAGATCCTCCAAAGTTATTATTCTTAAGATAATTTTGACTATGACTTGTCTTTGCAGTTCCATATATAGTTTTGATTTAGCATGTTAATCTACACACACATGAACACATACATACAAATGCACGAAAACTTCTGAGAGTTTCATCGGGATTGCTTGGAATCTATGGATCACTTTGGAAGATTTTACATTAAAATATTGAGTTTTCTGGTACATTAAAATGTCAGCAATGTTTTGTAGTTCTGAATGTCTTGTCAACCTTTCATTAGATTAATTCCTAGAATTTCAGGATCTCGGATCTGATAAACTTTCAAAAACTACTCCTCTCTTTTAGTTATATGTATATATATGCATATATATGTATCCTTTTGGATTTTCTATGTATCCAACCATGTAACCTTTAAATGGAGTAGGTGTTACTTCATTTTTTCCTATATTCACACTCTATGTGATGATAGATTTATATATCTATTTATTATATATCATATATAACATTATTCATTATTAAATATTGTGATTTAATTGAGGTTATATCATGTATTTAGGTCAATTCATCTAAAATTTCAAATAATCTCAAAGTTGTTTATAATATCCATTTAATACTCTTTTTTTGTCTGTAAGGTCTGTTGTAAAGTCTATTTTTTTCATTCTTAATGTTGGTACTCCGTTTCTTTTTTATTTTTCTCAATAAATTTTGCTAATAATTCATCAATTTTACAAATGGTAAAAATGTAATCCCTTTCATGGAACCTACTTTTGATTTTGATTTCCTCTATTGTATGTTTGTTTTATTTTAAATCTGTCATAAATGTATGTTTATATATTTACTTCTGTTTTAAAGTTGTTTATTTCAGACTTTAACCAACTTTAAAATCCCATCATGATTAAATATCTTTTTTTACACACTGTTATATTTGATTTGCTAAAGTTTTGCCAAGAATTTTTGCATCCCTGTGCATGAGAAGTATTGCTCTCTGTGTATCTTTTCTGATGACCTCTTACTGGTTTTGGTATCAGCATGAGGCTATTCTTACAAAATGAGTTGGGAAATGTTCTCTTCTCATCTATTTTCTGAAAGAGCATATGTAGGTTTGATATTAATATTTTTTAAATAATATGATTCAAAAGAAGCATCTCATCTTTGAGTCTCTTTTTAAAAATATTTTAATTCTGATTTTTCTTTTTTACTGATATTGCACTGTTCAGATTTTCTGTTTCTTCTTGTGCCAGTTGTGGTGACTTACGCCTTTCAAGAATGTGTCCATTTCATCTGATACCAGTTTGTCAAGGGCTGCCGTAACCATGTATCCCAAGTTGAATAGTTTAGATAACGGAAATGTATTGCCTTACAGTTCTGGGGCCTACAAGTCTAAAATCAAGATGCTGGCAGTGATGGTTCCTTCTGAGGGTTGTATGAAAATGATCTTTTCCAAGGCTCTCTCTTTGGTTTATAGATGACCACAGCTTGTACTTGAACTTCTCCCTGCATCTTTCCATCATCCTTCCTTCATATGTGTCTCCCTTCACATGAGCTTCCTTTTACAAGGACACAAGTCATATTGGAATAAGGACCCACCATATTCCAGAAGAGCTTCATGTTAAGTAATTATATATACAATGACCCTATTTTCAAATAAGTTGACATTTTCAGGTACCAGATGTTAGGACATCGACATGAAGTTTGGCGGACACAATTTAACCCATGGCATCATCCAAACTTTTATTTATTGATATAAAAGTATTCATAATATTATCTTATTATACTAATGTCTGCAGGATCTGTAGAGATGCCCCCTCTTTTGTCTCTGAAATGTGTAATTTGTGTCTTTTTCCTCTCTTCCTCTTTTTCCCCCTTCATCAGTTTAGCTAGATTTTGAAATTTGAGTTTTGTTTATTCATAGCCACTCTTAAAATCACTTAAAAACGTCTTTGTTAATTTCCACATGGCAGAATATATTTTTTAAGAATGAGAAAATAAATGTTTATAAATGAATCAATTTCTTTGTTACTCAAATATTTTTGCTGAGAGAATTGTGCTGAGCATATCCTCTTCCAAGGGCTGATGAAAGTTCCCTTAAGCAATTTAAATAATTTGTTTGTTTAATCTAAAGACATTAACAATGCCATAAATATAAAAAAAAAATAAATAAACCGTCTGTTTCAATCAGTTTGGACTGGTATAACAAAGGTACCATAATCTGGGTGGCTTATAAACAAGATACATTTATTCCTGGAAGTACTGGAGGCTGGAAGTCTGAGATGAGTTGCCAGTATGGTCAGGTTCTGGTAAGTGTCTTCCTCTGGGTTACAGACAGCTATCTTCCTGAATCTTCACATGGCAGAAAGAGGGCAAGCTAGAGCTCTGGCTTGCTTTTTGTTTGTTTTTATTTTTTATTTTTTTTTTACAGATAGAGTCTCCCAATGTTGGCTAGGCTGGTCTCAAACTCCTGGACTCAAGTGATCTTCCTCCCTCCTTTTTAAAGAGAAAGTAATCCCATCCATAAGGACTCCACCCTCATTACCTAATTACCTCTCAAAGGCCTCACCTCCAAATACCATCTATTGGGATTAGATTTCAACATATGAAATGTATGAAGACATAAATTTCAGTCCACAAAAATCTCAGGTGCAAATATAATTTCTATGTGCAATGATTGAATGTGTGGTTAAATAGAATATTTTAAAAATATAAATTTTTAACGAAGATATTTTAAATAGTTTACTCATCACATAGTAGCCTGATTTCAAAGGGACTTTTCTCTCAAACTCATATTGTATGAGTACACATAAGATGCTCCTGATGTGGGCCTTCTTGGATATGTGTTTGAGTCTATCATATTCCTCAGGCTTGTAATTCACACCATTTACAGTTATACAATTTAGAAATCACTTAGATTTTCAGTTTCTTTTGATATTCTGAGTTTAAGTGCACTAAAATGAAAACTGACAAAAATTTCATGAAGGCTTGTCAAAAGTGTTTTACTTGATTTCAATCAAGTTAATATTTTCTATTTATAAATGAATTAGTGTAAATAGACACTGAATTAGATTAAATTTAGAAATACGCTACTGAATCTAAGTACAGAAAGTTAGACTACATTTCTAAAAATACTAAAGTTAACTGGTTATTAACCATAATTTATTCTCAGTTTTATAGCTTTTAGATATTCATTTATATACAACAAAATAATGAGACATTTTAAAACTAATGAAATTGTGTTAATATTTTCTGAGCTTTATCATGATTAGATGTGGGTTACAGGATTTGAGGGAGGTTCACATAGGTAAGCTGCTATTTTCACCACATTCTAATAAGGATGCATACTACTGTCTGTGTCATTTGAGACTATGAATGTTGAGCTAGCTCATGTGGCTGAAGTGATTTTTGTCAAGTTTCTCCAGAGTGATGTTGCACATTTTTTTTCTCCCTTTTGCAAACTGTACTTTTAGGAAGAAGTCACAATACACAGCCCACATTCAAAATGTGAGGAAATATGCTTTCTCTATTTTAAAATAAAAGATCTACACAATTTCTTGGAAACTCTTCTGTATGAGAGATTTATCTCTGCTCCCTGAATTTATTAAAATTAATGTGGACTCATAAGTATTTCCTTAAAATTTTGTATTATAATTATATCATGCCAAATAGATAATCATGTCATCTTTGAACACGGTTTTATTTCTTCCTTGCTAATCTGTATTCCTTTATTTCCTTACTATACTAGGTAGAAGTTCCAGTAGAATGTTAAAAAGAAACAGTGGGAGGAAA
Source organism: Pan troglodytes (assembly GCF_028858775.2). Taxonomy (NCBI): domain Eukaryota; kingdom Metazoa; phylum Chordata; class Mammalia; order Primates; family Hominidae; genus Pan; species Pan troglodytes. The sequence goes on from NC_072404.2 coordinate 135,097,760, forward strand.
TATTATTGCCTTATTCACAGTCTTAAGGAAAGCAACCAATTTCTAACTATTAAGTATAAAGTCTGCAGGATTTTTTACAGATTTCCTTAGTTATGTCAAGAAGCTTTCCTTCTATTCCTAATTTTGCTGAGTTTTTATCATGAAGGGCTAATGGATGTTGTTAAATTTTTTGTTTCCATCAATTAAGATGATCATATGATTTTTCTTCTTTAGCCTATTGATGTGACAGACTAATTGGTTTTTGAATGTTGAAACAGACTTGCATACTTGGGAATAATTCTCTTAGGTCTTGGTATATAATTCTTTTAATATATAGTTCGCTTAAATTTGCTAATATTTTATTGAAGATTTTGTATATATGTTTATGAAAGATAATGGTTTCTAATTTTTCTTTCAGTGTTTTTATCTAATATTTATATTAGGGTAATGGTGACATAATAGAATTAGTTAGGAAGTATTCTAAAATTACTATATTTGTAATGGTTTTGTATTCATTTCTACATTTTTTCCTTATTGTACCTTCTCATATTCTTCATTATATATTTAAATTGAATATTTTATGATTCCATTTTCTCTCCACTCTTAGTATATCAATTATATTTTTTACATATTTTAGTTGTTACTTTAAAGTTTACTATATACACTTAAAACGAATCTATGTCCACTGTCAAACAACACTGTACTGCTTCCTAGGTAGGACAGGGACTTTATGAGAGAATATTCTCAATTCCTGCCTCTCACTACTTACAACGTTGTTTTTATTCCATAAGCTATAGTCACATAATACACTGTCGTGTACAACATTTCTTATAAGGCAGTTCGGCTGAAAATAAACTGTTTGTTTTTGTTTGCCAGGGAAAGTCTGTATTAGTCTGCTTTGGCTGCCATACAAACTATCATTGACTGAGTGGCTTAATAATAGGAATCAACTTCTCAAAGTTATGGAGGCTGGAAGTTGAATATCAAGGTGGTAGCAAAGTCAGTGTCTGCTTGGAGTTCCCCTTTTGGTTTGCAGATGGCTCCCTTCTCACTGTGTCCTCACATGGCCTTTCCTAGTCCTGTTTAGGAGGAGGCAGAAAGACAGAGAGAAACAGGTTGAAGCTAAGCTTTCTGTTATCTCTTCTTATGAGAGCACTGATTTTCTAATGAAGTCCCTACCGTCATGAACTCATCTAAACCTAATTACATCCTAGTAGCCCCATGTCTAAATACATTAACTTTGGGTGTTAGGGCTGCAACATATGAATTTGAGGGAGGGCAGGGTGGGCCCAATTCAGTCCAAAGCAAAGTCTTTATTTCTTTTTTACTGTTGAAAGATAATTTCACCAGATTCAGTATTCCAGTTTCATGGGGTTTTTCCTTCAATGCTTTAAATGTTTCACTCTATTATCTTCTTGCTTGCATAGTTTCTGACAAGAAATTCACTGTAATTTTTATTCTCATTTCTTTATAGGTAACATTTTCATACTCTGGTATTTTTCAAGGTTTGCTTTTTGACTTTGTTTTTCTACAGATTGAATATGCTATTTACATATTTAGATTTTTTTTCAAAATTATCCTGCTTCATTTTCTCAGTGCTTCCTGGACTTGTTGTTTGGTCTTTGTCATTAATTTTGAAAAAAAAACTCTTAACTGTTATTACATCGAACATTTTTTCTGCTTTATTTTCTCTTTCTCTTTGGTTTCAGATTATGCATATATTACACCTTTTGTAATTGTCCCACACATCTTGGATGTTCTCTTTCATTTTTTTTACAACCATACTTTTTCTTTGCATTTATGTTTGAGAAGTTTCCATTGTCATTTTCAAGCCTACTGATTCTTTCCTTAGGCACAATTCAATGTGTTATTCCATCAAAAGCAGATTTTCCTTTTTTTTTTTTTTAGCATGTTAAGATTCTTTCTTAGAGTTGCACTCTTTCTGAAGAGTTGATCTATTCTTCCACGTTCATCAATTTTTCATTTGATTTCTTAGCATATTATACATAGATACTTTAAATTACCGCTGTGGTGATTCCAAAATTTGTGTCATATCTGAGTCTGGTTCTGTTGGTTGCTCTATCTCTCCAGAGATGTTTTGTTGCTGGCATTTTCTGTTGTGTATGTGTGTGTTTGCCTTTTAGCATGCCTTGTAATTTTTGGTTCAAAGTCAGACATGATGTATCTGATAACAGAAACTAAGGAAAATGGGTCTTTGTTGTGAGAGATTATGGAGATCTTCCTAGAAGGTAACTTGTGATTATAGTTTTCTAGAGCTGTTGCTGCCTGAGACATTAATACTCTCAGGTGTTCTTTTTTGTTCCCCCTGTGGTCTTTAGGTTTTACTAGAAACAAAACTTCCTGATGTATAGTCTGACACTTGCAATTCTTTCAGCTGTAATCCTCTGTTTTATACAGTAGCATTATTGGTATTGTGGTGAAAGGTGAGGAAAAAGAAAATGCTCTATAATCCTTTTATTAGGTCCAGATATTTTCAGTGGGTCTGTGTGTCTGAGCCGTTACCTTCATAAATGCTTTTTTGATCTCCTTGTCTGAAACTCAGTTGATACAGGAAGTTGATCTGGGAAGGGTAGAGCGGCCTCAACTTAGGTACTTCCTTTTTCCCACAATAGTTAGGCTTGGGTATTTTCCCTTGAGGGCAGTTGGAGAACACAAAGTTCGGTGTGTATTTCAAAATCGCCATCTTTTCTCTCTCTGCATTGGAAGCATAATGGGATTTCTTCACCAATCTTCAGCACAAAAATCTGGTGGGGTTCCTGGAGGTAAAATTTATGAAAATTTGGGGCTCCCTCTAACACTAAGTCTCCTGGAGTTTTTAACTCTCAAGCTAGAACACACTAAGCATTCAAATTGTATCAGAGTTTAAGTGTTTCTACCAGTAGTGGCTCCAGGAGTAGATTTCTGCTCCTGGGTTTCTATTTCGAGTAAGCTGTGATTCTCGGTATCTGCCTTTCTCTTCAGTTTTCAGGACAGTGGTTTATTATTTCTCTTCAATTTTCAGAAGAATCTAAGAAGAGTTGTTGGTTTTCAGTGTGTTTAGCTTTTTTCTTGTTATGAAAATAAAAACAGCAGATTCCAAGCTCTTTATATCTCAAAGTAGAAACTAGAATTCTCTAATATTTGTATTGAATTACTTATAAAATGCAAAGAAACCACCAAAAAGTTCTAGAATGCTTTATTTCTAAATGCAATCTAGTGACATTTCCCTCTTTATGTAACGTTTGTATTTCTAAATGTATGGTGATAACTGTACTCCCTGAAATTAGATTTCTGCAATTAGCACCTTAATTTGCCTTGCTTTGAAATGTGGATCTGGGAATTAGCACCTTCCAGATGCAGACTTTCTGGATTATATTAAAGATCAAAGACACAAACATACGGGAAAAAGTTAATGTGAGACAACTATGTGGGATACACTTTTTTATTGTAGTTTTTCTTTAAAAATTTTGTTTCTAATGCCTTACTTTAGGAAAATAAAATTCACTGATATAAAGTATGGATTTAATAATGCTTTAATGATGAAAATAAATGATACTTGCAAATAAACAGAATAAAATGTTAAGATCAATTCAAAAAGATATTTTAGATGTCGTGAAAACTGATATGACTTCATTTTAAGCCTAAATTCTCTTATTTTTCATTTCATATTTTCACTATCATCTTATCTTTACATGTTATTTATCAAGAATAGAATTACAAATAGAGATAAAGCATATGGTTTTCTTGAAATCCTTAGTTTGTTAGAGCATCAGTCTATTTATCTTTATCACTACCTGTTTATCTTTTAAAAAAATCTGTTTCTTTATCTGTTGGTAATTGCTAATAAACCTTATTAATATACAAAAAGTATTTTCAGGAATTATCCAAATTGTTATATGTTAAAACAAGTTTATAAAGTTGCATACTATAAGGAATCCCAAGGGTTTCAGGTAGAATGGAATTATTTTATTTCTGTTATTAATATAATAATTAAGTATTAAACAGATGAGTACATAGGTGCTTCCAGTTTTCAAACCCCATAGAATTGATTATTTAAGATCTATGCATTTTATTTTATTAGACCTAAATTTAAAAAAACGGCAAAATGCAAAAGTGATGGCATTTACAAGTTTATTTTAGGTATAATTTACACTATTCGTTTGAATATATATTTGTATTGGTACTTTTTTCAGGATATATAGAAGCCTAATCATATGTAAAGACTGACAAATAATCTTGGGAATATAAACTTTTGTTACTTTAGGATACTTTTATCTATCAATGTTAATGGGCTATTTTTTTGTTTTTCAGATAATAAAGGCTACTATAAGCTTTATAGATTCAACATGCTTACTCTCAGCATCACCCAGGATGATCTTGTACAGTACAAATCAGAAAATGGGATATTAAGATAAGAATTTCTCAAAATTTGGATAGAACCAGATTGAAATGGCTTATTTGATCTATGAGCTTATAGATTATATTGTATGTGCATAAAATCTATTGCCCAGAGAAGAAACAAAATATATGAAATACAATTGGGCAGGCTTACGAGGCTTATTTTGTTCCTATTAGTCACCTAAGAACAGAGCATTTAAGAACAATATATTTTGCCATAGTATTGCCACTTTTAACAAAGTATATCAAAGGATTCTTTTCATAGTCATGGAAAACTCTAAATCTAAATTTCACTGAAAAGTTAAAAAGTCCCACACCAGATTCTACTTACTTACACAACTATAAATTACAAGATCTTCCATCTAAGTCCATACTTTATATTATATGACAGCCACTTTTGATATGCAATACCTTCTTAAATTTCTTCCTCTGTGTTGCTTGGGTAGCCACATAGCAACAAATTTCAGCATGTTTTTTTTGGTTCATGTATTGCTTCCAGGTATTTTAGTTGATGCTTTCACAAATACAGTTATGCCTCAGTGACTTGCCAAGCAATAGTACAATGCACAATAGTACACTAGTTTCAGTGTTAAAAGGCAAAGCTGTTACAATGGTAAGTTTTCATGGCAAGAAAAAATTCTAACCACCTGTGCAAGAAAGGGTTAATTCACCAGGTGGATTTTACTGTTATCTCTGTTATATAAATGCTATATTAAATGTAGACACTCAGAAACATATGATCATTTTGCTGGAAAACAGCCAAGGACAAGAGCCAGAAGGATAGGCTGTGCAGGAAAGGGCAGACCTGGGTTTTTCCAATACTGCAAATTCCTAAGAAAAGCTTGTATTTCGCACTGATCCTTAGATGGCTGAGCCTGTAGAATATTCTACCTGTTAAGAGTGTTTTCATATTTCTGAAGACTTAGGCTGTGCTATACTATTTTGACCAGAGAGTTTATGCTAAATATACAATTAATGGTGAATATATTTTCTAAACCTGATCATACAGTGACCAGTATAACAAAACAGTTTATGCTAACAAATGTGATTTATGGCGAATGCCTGTTTTTACCCTAGATAAAGGTAAAGGGTTTTTTTTTGTTTGTTTTTTGTTGTTGTTTTTTTCTTCCCCTGGATAAAGGGGTTCTGGGGTCTGAGTAACTAGGGCCAGTCATGCAGACACTCCATGTTTATATGACTGACAGTAAAAGCCTGGACATCAAGACTTAGTGAAATTCCATGGTTGGCAACACTTTGTGTATGTTTTCACATAGCATTCCTGGGAGAATCAGGTCTTCCCTTGTATGCCTCCACTGAATGGGGATACCTAGAAGTTCGTTCTGCTTTGACCCAAACTTCTCTCCATATGCCTTTTTTTCTTTGCTTATTCTAATTTGTATCTTTGTGGTGTCATAAATGATAACCTTAAGTGTAACAGTATCTGAGTCCTGTGAATCCTTCTAGCTCATAGAATCTAAAGCAGTCTTAAGGGCCTCTGACACAACACTGTTTCCCATGAGATAAATAAGAATTTAGAAGACATATATTCAACAGCTTAAAGGCATAGTAATTTTGCTAGAAACTTTTATCTGTTACAGAAAGCTATACAATGGCAACTAAAGAGGTTATCCAGGCAATTGCAATAAAAAAAAAGTCTCAGTAGAGGCTTTCTTTTCTTTCTTTCTTTCTTTGTCTTTCTTTTTTTAACCATACTTTCTAAAACCTGATTTGTTTATTAGGTCTCACCACTTAGATAAGGAGATATTTTTTAGTTCATAGCATGGAGGATTTTTCTATGAATTCCTGAGGAAAGTTGTTACTCATTAAAATGAAGATCTGTATCCATTTTCAAAACATGAAAATATTGCTAAATGTTAATTATGCTATTTTGTTCATCATAGATCTGGAAATGATATCTCCAGAATGCTATTGAATTTACATAGTATTTATATATGCGATAGCAAAAATACTAAAGAAATTTCTTGTGCTAGTCTAGAATCTAGTTTCACTCAGTTTTGAGAATATATCTAATCCAAACATAAAATTTGTATTTTTACACTACCTTTAATGAAAAAGCATTGAGATCCTTCTTCATTAGCTTGAATCTCCTGTACCTTGAATATTGTGTTATGATTATAACAGCACTGTGTTTGTAGGGATAACCATTTGTAATTCTAACTTAATCTGTATTGAAAAGTCATTAAGAAGTATAAAGCTCTTCATATTTTGCACAATAAATGTAGCCATGAGGATGAAGACATGAAAAAGTGATTTATTTATTTGTGAAATACAGGCTTATCCATATCTACCACATACCTAATCTCGCTTAAACCATGTAGGGTCTATGATGCTAAATATTCACACTACTTACCAAGCATGCTGAAATAAATCATGGGTGATCTCCATGTCATAGCTAATATCAAGGATATTTTGGCATTAATTTCCAATGTATGGAATTTTTATTCTAACATTTTTTAGATATTTAGCAAATATTTTAGAATAAATTAATAGAAACACAGCTGTTTCTCAATTACAATTGCCACTATATCTCTGACAGCTGAATGACTTTGAATTTTATTTTGAGTAGTAAAAGATGCATAAATTTTTTCCTAGAGGAGAATGCAATATTTAAAGTTCATTACTAATTATTTAGCCAGTCATCTGAGAAAGAAAACCTGCCAAATTCCATGAGACAATGAGTTGGAAATGATAGTTGTGGACAGGTAGTTCATTATGAAGAATAAGAATAAAAAACATGCAATTACTGGGAATAATGGTTTTCTTCTATATGGCTGAATGCTGAAATGATTCTGTTTTCGCTGTGTGCAAGAGAGTTTATTTCAAACAAGCTAACTAACATTGGACAGAGCTTTTGTTTAGAAAGTTGAGAAGCTATTCAGGAAAGAAGAAGATAATAAAACTCATATAAGTTGAAACTGAAACTTGAGTATGTCATACTGAAACACATACCACGTATCTTCCTACATGTACACACACACCCACACACACACACACAGAGAGAGAGAGAGAGAGAAAGAGAGAGAGACAGAGAAATACATAATCAAAAAATATTAAAAAAGAAATTTGTCCATATTGCTGATTATAAAAATATCGTTTTTATACCTAAGAAGAAAAATGACTTTGTTAGATTTAAAGAAAATTATGCTGAAAATTCTGAGAAGGCTGTAATGTAGGAAGCATCAAGAATCTGTCTCTTTGCCTGGTGTGGTGGTTTACACCTGTAATCCCAGCACTTTGGGAGGCCAGGGCAGTTGGATCACCTGAGGTCAGGAGCTTGAGACCAGCCTGCTCAACATGGGGTAACCCCATCTCTACTAAAAATAAAAAAATTAGCCAGGCATGATAGAGCACGCCTGTAGTCCCAGCTACTCGGGAGGCTGAGTCAGGAGAATTGCTGCTTGAACCCAGGAGGCAGAAGTTGCAGTGAGCCAAGATCGTGCCACTGCACTCCAGCCTGAGTAACAGAGTAAGACTCTGTCTCAAAAAAAAAAAAAAAAAAAAGAAAAGAAATGAGATCCTGTGGCTTATTAACCATCATGAGAATAGTATGGGAAAGACCCACCCCCATGATTCAATTACCTCCCACCGGCTTCCTCCCACAACACATGGCAATTCATGACACAATTTAGGTTGAGAAACAGCCAAACTATATCATTCCACCTCTGGTCCCTCCCAAATCTCATGTCTTCACATTTAAAAAATAATCATGCCTTCCCAACAGTCCCCCAAAGTCTTAACTCATTTCAGAGATCTCAGAAGTTCACAGTCCAGAGTCTCATCTGAGACAAGGCAAGTCCCTCCTGCCTATGAGCCTGTAAAATCAAAAGCAAGTTAACTACTTCCTAGATACAATAACGGTAAAAGCATTAGGTAAATACAGCCATTCCAAATAGGATAAATGGTCCAAAACAAAGGGGCTACAGGCCCCGTGCAAGTCCAAAATCCATTGGGGCAGTCAAATATTAAAGCTCCAAAATCATCTCCTTTGACCTCATGTATCATCCGGGTGATGCTGATGCAAGAGATGGGTTCCATATGGTCTTAGGCAGCTCTGCACTTGTGGCTTTGCAGGGTACAGCCTCCCTACGGGCTGCTTTCAATGGGCTGGCATGGAGCATCTGCGCCTTTTCCAGGCAAATGGTGCAAGCTCTTGGTTGATCTACCATTCTAGGGTCTGGAGGACAGATGGTGGCCCTATTCTCACAGCATCACTAGGTGATTCCCTAGTAGGAACTCTGTGTGAGGGCTCTGACCCCACATTTTCATTTCTGCACTGCTCTAGCAGAGGTTCTCCGTGAGCGCCATGTCCCTACAGTAAACTTCTGTGTGGACATCCAGGAATTTCCATACATCCTCTGAAATGTAGGCTGAGGTTCCCAAACCTCAATTCTTGACTTTTGTGCACCCACAGGCTCAACATCATGTGGAAGCTGCCAAGGCATGGGGCTTGCATGCTCTGAAGCCACACCCAAGCCACACCCATGCTCTTGACCCCTTTTAGTCATGGCAGGAGTGACTGGGACACTGGGCACCAATTCCTAGACTGCACAAAGAGGGACCCTGATACGGGCCCATAAACCATTTTGTTTTTCCTAGCCCTTTGGGTCTGTGGTGGGAGGGGCTGCTACAAGAATCTCTGACATGCCCTGGAGATATTTTCCCCATTTTCTTGGGGATTAACATTCAGCTTCTCATTACTTATGCAAATTTATGCAGCCAGCTTGAATTTCTCCTCAGAAAATCAGTTTTTGTCTATCACATTGTCAGGCTGGAAAATTTCATAACTTTTATGATCTGCTTCCCCTTTAAAACTGAATGGCTTTAACAGCACCCAAGTCAACCATTGAATGCTTTGCTGTTTAGAAATTTCTTCTGCCAGATACGCTAAATCAACTCTCTCAAGTTCAAAGTTCCACAAATCTCTAGAGCAGGGATAAAATGCTGCCCGTCTCTTTGCTAAAACATAACAAGGGTCACCTTTGCTCCAGTTCCCAACAAGTTCCTCATCTTCATCTGAGAACACCTCAGCCTGGATTTCATTGTTCCTATCATTACCAGCATTTTGGTCAAAGCCATTCAACAAGTCTCCAGGGAGTTCCAAACTTTCCCACGTTTTTCTGTCTCCTTCCGAGCCCTCTGAACTGTTCCACCCTCTGCCTGTTACCCAGTTCCAAAGTCACTTCCATGTTTTCAGTTTTCTTTACAGCAGTGCTCCACTCTACTGGTACCAATTTACTGTATTAGTCTGTTCTCACCCTGCTGATAAAGACATACCTGAGACAGGGTAATTTATAAGGAAAAAGAGGTTTAATGGATTCACAGTTCCACAGGGCTGGGGAGGCCTCACAATCATGGCAGAAGGCAAGGAGGAGTAAGTCACGTCTTATGTGGATGGTGGCAGGCAAAGAGAGAGCTCTCTGCTGGGAAACTTCCCCTTATAAAATCATCAGTTCTCATGAGACTTATTCACTATCACGCGAACAGCATGGGAAAGACCAGCCCCGAGGATTCAATTACCTCCCAGCTATTCCCTCCAACAACATGTGGGAATTTAAGATGAGATTTTGGTGGAGATAGGGCCAAACCATATGACCTTTCAATGTTCAATATCAACTAAGCACAAATAAATATAGTAATATAGGAAACGAGGGACAAAAAAGCTATAAGGCATATAGAAAGTAAATAGTAAAATGAGACATATGACTCCCTCCTTATTAGTAATAACTTTAAATATAAATGAATTAAACTCTTCAATCATAAACAGAGTAAAAAATAGAAGTTTTGACTTATGATGTATACAAAAGACTCATTTTAGATCTAAAGACACAAATTGATTGAAAATAAAAGGAGGGAGAAGGATATTCCATGCAAATAGTTACAAAAAGAGAACAAGGATGGCTATACTAATGTGAGAAAAAAATATACTTTAAACCAAAACAGTTAACAAGAGACAAATAAAGACATTATGTCTTGATAAAAGGTTAAATACAGCAAGATAAAATATCAATTATAAACTTATATGCACCTAATAGCAGACCATGAAAATGTATGTAGCAATAACTGACTGAATTGAGGACAGAAATAGATAGTTCTACAGTAATAATAGGAGACTTTAATATCCCACCCTCAATATTGTATAGAATAACCAGGCAGAAAATTCATAAGGAAATAGAAGAGTTAAACAGCATAATAAGCCAAATAGATCTAACAGACACTTAAATAACCCCGTAGCCAACACCAATATAATACACATTTTTCTCAAGTGTACATGGAACATTTTCCAGGACAGACCACAATTTAGGCCACAAATTAAGTCTCAATTGATTTAAAAATATATATAATTATACAAATTATCCTCTCTAACCACAACAGAAGAATATACTTAGAAATAAAAAATATAAGGGAAAATGAAAAATTTATAAATATTTAGAAATTATTTTAAAAATATACAAACAAAATATTAAAGGAAAACCACAAGAGAAATTAGAAAATACTTCACAGATAATTAAACTTAAAAACATAACATATTAAAACTTATGGGACATGGCAAAATCAGTGCCAAGTGGGAAATTTACAGCTTTTAATTCTTATAATAAAAAAAAGAGAGAGAGATCATAAATCAGCAATGTAACTTTACAGTTTAACAAAATAGTAAAAGCAAAACAATTAAATCCACAGTTAGGAAAAGTAAAGATAATAAAAGAACTGAGTAGAGGCAAATTAAATAGAGAGTAGAAAAAAATAGAGAATATCAATGAAACCCAGAGATAATTCTTTGAAAAGTTCAACAAAACAGACAAATCATTACCCAGATGGACTAAAAAGAGACAGAAGAATCAAGTTACAGAAAATAAAAAAATAGAAGACTTAAAGTCAGAAATGAAAGAGGGAAGACTACTACTTATTCCATAAAGCTAAAAAGGATCAAAAGAGAGTGCTATGAACAATTGTATGCCAAAAAACTGGATAACCTACATAAAGTGAATAAATTCCCAGGACACAAATCTTATCAAGACTAAATCATGAAGAAATAAAAAGAAAATGAATAAAACTAAAAAAAGTAAGGAGAATGAATTAGCAATTTAAAATTTTCTGACAAAGCAAAGCCCTGGACCTGATGTAATCACTGGTGAAGTCTACAAAATACTTAAACAAGAACATAATATTTTCTCAAAATGTTCCAAAACATTGAAGAGGAGGGAACATGTCTTAATTCATCCTATGAGGCTAGCATTATTGTGATACCAAATACACTAAAGGAAAAAAAATCAATGTTTTTTATAAATATTTATGTAAAACTTCTCAACAAAATACTATTAAACTGAATTTAGCACCATATTAAAAGTATTATATACCATGACAATATGGGATTTATTTCCAGAATGCAAGAATGGTTAAATACACAAAAGTTGATCAATGTAATATACCATATTAACAGAATTTTGAAAATGCACATTATACTCTAAATTGTTGCAGAGAAAGTATTTGACAAAATTTAACACCCTTACATGGGACAAACATTCAATAAAGTAGAAGTAGAACTACCTCAACATAATAAAAGTCACATACAAAAATCTCACAATGAACATTCTACTAAGTAATGAAAGATTGAAAGTGTTTCTTCTAAGATTAGGAATTAGGCAAGTATGCTCATTTTTGCCACTTCCATTCAACACAACACTGGAAATTCTAGCTGGAGCATTTATACAAGTGAAAGAAATAAAGTCATCCAAATTGGAAAGAATGAAGTAAAATTATCTATTTTCATAGGTTATATTATCTAATATATAAAAAACTCTAAGTGTTACACACACACAAACACAAACACATACATATGCGGTTAGAAATAATACATAAACTCAGCAGAGTAGCAGAACGCAAAGTCAACACACACACACACACAAATTACACTTCTATGCACAAACAATAAACCTTGTGAGGAGACTAAGAAAAAAATACCATTGACAATAGCATAAAAAATTACTTAAGAATAAACTTAACCCAAGGAGGTGAAAAGCTTATAGATCAAAAACTTTGAAACATTGCTGAAATAAAGAGGACATAAATAAATGAAAACATATCTACTTTTCATGGACTGGAAGACTTAATATTGTTGTCAATATTACCCAAAGCAATCTATATATTTAATGCAATCCCTATTAAAATACCAAGAACATTTTTTGTAGCAATAAAAAACCCTTACTAAAATCCACATAAAATCTCAGACACTCCAAAAAACCAAAACATTCCTGAAAAAGAACAAACCTGGAAAACTCACACTTCCTAATTTCAAAACTTACTACAAACTACAGTAATCAAAGCATTGTGGCATTGGCATAAAGACACATAGAACAATGAAATGCAATAAAGAATCAATAAATAAGCCCTCTCATATATTGTCAAGTAATTTTTTACAAAAGTTTCAAGACAGTTTAATGGAGAAAGACCACGTCTATCAGACACATGTTGCTGGGAAAAGTAGACACCCATATGCCAAAAAACAAAACAAAACAACAACAAAAAAACTATTTGGGCCCTTACTGAACACGACATGTGTAACTTAACATAAATTGAATGAAAACTTAAATGTAAGACCTGAAACTACTAAAATCTGGTGGGAAAACATACAGTAAAAGCTTCGTGACATTGGATTTGGCAATAAAATTTTGGATATGACACCAAAGGCACTAAAAGAAAAGAAAAAAAAATAGACAAATTGGAGTTGATGAAACTTCTTTAAAAATGTAAATCAAAAGACACTATCCAAAGAGTAAAAAGGCAACCCACAGAATGGGAGAAAACATTTGCCAATTATATATCTGATAAGGAATTAATAGCCAGAATATATGGAGATCTATTAAATCACAACAACAAAAAAAAAGACCTAATTTAAAAAATAGGCAAAAGACTTGAAGTCATTTTTCTAAAAAAAAAAAAAGTCTAATAAACACATGAAAATATGCTAAAAATCATGGATCATTAAGGAAATGCAATTGAAAGTATAAAGAGAAGCCACCCATTAGGATGACATATATATATATATATATATATATATAGATAGATAGATAGATAGATAGATGTATATATATACATATATTCTGCAATAAACCCAAATGTACAAATATCTCCTTAAGAACCTGGTTTCAATACTTTTGAGTGTATACACAGAAGTGAAATTGTTGGATCATATTTTAAGTTTTTTGAGGAACCACTATACTGTTTTTCACAGTTGCTGTACAATTTTATATTACCACTAACTGGTCACAAGGATTTCAATTACTACATAGCCACACCAACGCTCCAGTGACTTTTATTTTCTGGGATACATATATATATGTAATATAAAATCATACAGCAACTGTGAAAAACTGTATAGTGGTTCCTCAAAAAACTTAAAATGTGATTGTATTCAAAGTATTGAAACCAGGTTCTTAAGGAAATATTTGTACATTTGGGTTTATTGCAGAATTATTCACAATAGCTAAAAGGTGGGGCCAGTCCAAGGATCATTGACTGATAAATGGGTAAACAGAATGTGGCATACAGATACAATATTATTCATTGTATACAATATTATTAATTGTATGTATATACCACATTCTGTTTACCCATTCATTATTATACCCAATAATATTATTCAGCTTGAAAAAGAAAGGAAATTTTGACATGTGTTACACAACATGAATAAACTTTGAGTATACTATGCTAAGTGAAGTAAGAAAGAAAAAAGACAAATATTATATGACTGCAATCATACAAGGTACTTGGAGTATGCAAAATCATAGAGTCAGAAAGCATAATGGTAGTTGCCAGTGGCTGAGGAAAAAATAAACTGTACAGTTATTGTTAATGGGTATGGAAATTCAGCTTTGCAAGATAAATAGAATTCTGGAGATGGATGGTGATGATTATTACACAACATTATGAATGTATTTTATACTACTGTACGGTATACTTAAAATGGTTTAGATGGTAAATTTTACATTATGTGTTTTGTACCACAATAACAACAAAACCGGACCAAAGAAAATTATCGGCAAAATAGTTGTGCACATAGAGAAAGTAATCCCCATGGAAGTAATATTCCTCTTTTATTCAAATGCTGTTCTGTAAAAGCTTTTGTAATAATGCATTTCTTACAAGAAAACTAACTTTATGACCTGCTATAACTTTATTAGCTATCTAATCATACAGAGGTAAAGATTTCAAGTGATATTAGTGTACGCACTGCTGTTTATTTTGTTTTATATTTTCTCTGTGTGTAATTATTTAATTTTTTTTGTAATTTAGTTGAGAGAGAATGAATAATTTATTTCCAAATTGTTGTACAACGGAGACTCTCTACAAATCTGAATAGTAACCTTTGCCTTAAAGTCTTGTGTAAATTTTTTTCAATATCAGTAAAACTTGTTGAGAGAATGTAGTAGTTATATAAAACATTTTATTTAATTTTATTTGTAGTAGTTGTTTATTTCAGTAATTTTCATACCACCAGTAGAAAATAAGTGCTGTCAGATACAATAGCCATCAGTTGAATTAAAGAATTTAAAATATGACCTTTATGCTTTTTGTTCTTTTCTTTAGTCTTCCTTAAAGGATGTCTGCTTTGATATTCATAACATGACCTACTTTTCCTAGTTTTAACAAGAATAACACACTGAAGATCAATTTAGAGCAGAGAAATATTGCCACATTAAGAGTATAGTCAAATTTCTCGTGGAGTGAGAGTAAAACTTTACTTATAAGAGTTGCAGGGATTCCTGGAGAGTCACAGACAGAAATGACGATAACAAAATAATACAAAACAGTGGATTCCACAAAGTATGTGCATATATAGTAATATATTCAAAAGAAAAAAATTATCATTAAATTCAGAAACTTATAAATTATTTGTAAGAAACTTGTAATAAATTTAATAAATAAATTTGAAATAAAAAGTATTCTTCTTTATGATATAATGATAAAGAGATGTAAAATTAGCTATTAGGCCTGTATTGTGCTGAATATTAGTGGAATAATCACAATTAAACAAACTGTGCTTACAAAAAACATACCAATGCTGTTGTTTCAAATATTTAATTATTAAGGAATTAAATTATTGAACAGGCAATGTCTTACCTGTTTCTAGATATACTGCAATGAAAGCAGAAGCAAGTTACAAATGCAGACTGTAAATGGACAATATTTAGACAATGTCAATGGCTGGAGTGTTTAGAAATCTTCATGAAAGTGGTGTGTAAATTGGTGCCATGAAAGATGTATGGAATTCCAGCAAGCAGATATAAGTAAAAGGAGCATTTTCACAATTATAGGTAGAGAGAGAAGTGTAAACAGAACCACCAAGATAAGTGTAATATGTATGAAGTTGGAAAAGTAAGTAGAGATAAGATTGTGAAAGGCCTAGAGCCATCTTTATCAGTCAAGGTTCAATTAGAAAAACAGAAATTTTAGTAATTATTAGTAATAAATATTTTAGTAATAGGCCTCACCAAGTTGCAGAAAAAAAGAAAAAACTGGGGTGGTAACAATCAAGAAGGATAACTTGGAAAATAATTGTAAAGTTAGTAACTGTTTCAGAAACACTGACGTTTAAAGTTAAAGTACATATGGTATGTTTTTCATGGTTTGTCCAACTGGGTAGTATCTGCAGATTAATGGTTATGAGTAACAAATTATGTGTATTTGTAACTTCTACATACAATATCATACAAACTGCTCCTTAAAATAATTACAAAGAACAATAATACCACAACACCTTCAACATTTCCAATTTTACCACTAACAACAGAATCCAGTTATTTGTACTTAGAGAAGATGTTAATGGAATTCAAACTCAAGACAGAAGTTTCAGGTGTGGGAATCAAACGAAAAAGAGTAATAAGGCAAGGCATTCAATACAGTATTTTTAAAGTTTAAATTTTACCCCCTTTAAAAAAAAAGCTTTGTTTTAGACCTAATACCAAAGTTAAAGTCAAGTTTTACCTATGTATTAAAAAGTTCTGACCAAGTATGATAGCATGTCTGTAATATTTTATCACTCTTCCTTTTTCCTCAGAGATTCTGAAACTCTACACAGTCTGTCACAGAGAATTCAGTAAGGTTCACTGTGGGGTTTTGAATTCCATGTTCTATATAATTTTCAAATACTTCTCAAGGTGATTACAATACACATAGTTGCAATACATTTAATAGGTGTTTGACTTTTAATAATCATGTTTCCTAAAATATTGCTTATCTAATTACATTATTTATAAAAAAAAAACTGTCAAGTTTTTGGGATATGTGTATGTCTTCATCCTAAACACAGACAGAAAATGCTTAGGCTATTACTGGAACAGGGATCTTGACATCCACTCAGCAAATGACCAGAGCTATATCACCAAAGGTCAGTCAAATTCCTAATGAATGATTCATCTCCTTCCTCCATCTGTTCTGAATTTCCCCTGGTTTTCACTCTTTGGAAATCTTTACTCAGTAATTTCTGACCCATGAGAAAATAAAAATTATGCCATTTCTTTCCTGAAAGAAATTTTAAAAGTGGTTCTTGAACTATGTTCCACAAGTTCTTCATAGATCATTTGTATGTCTGACCCTTCAAATAATCTCAAATGTCTCCCCTTTTATCTTTTTTATATGTTGAGACTCCAGATAAAAAAAATCACATTTATAAAGGCTTTTAAATTTTCTTTAAATTACTCTATAAATTCAATACTTTCTGATAAATATTCCAGCAACAGATTTTTAAGGAACTTGCCAAGCTCAACCTAAAATTCACTTAGAAAGGCAAGTAAAAGTTGTAAGACATTTTTTAAGAAGAGCAAAAAGTAATTGTCTTCCCAAATATTAAAACAAGTTTAAAAATTGTGGTCATTGAAACGCCTTAATTTTGAAGCTGCAATGGGGAAATAGATCAATAAAATGAAAAAGGAATTCAAGAATGGAATTTTAGTGCATGATACATATGGCATCTCAATTAGATGGGAAAATAACAGTTTAAAATTACCCGATGTTGGGCGATCTGATTTTCTATTCAGAAAAAATATAAATCGTATATCCTATGTTATATGCTGTCATAAAAAGAATGCAAATAATAAACACTTAAACAACAAATATGTAAGAACACTGAAGAAAATTATTTAGTGAGTTACAGCACAAAATAATTTGTCATAAATTTCTAACAGCAAATAAATAAATGATACACTTGTCTAAATGAACATTTGTAACTTCTGTAATATTCAAAACATCATGAATGAAATTCAAACATAAGCAAGCCAACAGACAAATATAACCTAAAGGGAAATATTACAATATGCAGACAATAAATTAATAGCCAAAATTTATATTACAAAATCAACAAATAAAGAAAAAATATTCCACAAGTAAATAAAAGACTAGAAAAAAATGTATACATGGGGCGATAAGACACGTGAAAATATGTTCAACCTCCCTATCAATCAATTAAACCAACAGCAGGTGTAAGTCTTCATCCATTTAATGTATTGAACATACATCTTGGGCACATTTTCACTTTCCCTGCACCACCTCATTCTTTCTCTCAGGACAGTAAATGGTTATTGATGATTCTCAAAGGAAAATTTTTATCTTGCAGCCACTGGGATACCAAACTAAGCAAATCTTGGCTGAGTCTTTCAGCTTTCAGACTCAGAGAAAATGCTGCACTGAGGGCCCTGAGATTTTGCTTCCAGAGTGCCTGCCAAGGAGCAGGCTAACGCAAACTGTAAGTTACTGAGAATCAGCTCCTGGTGGGGAGAACCTTAGCAAGCAGAGAAACAGGAAAAAAAAAAAAAAAAACTATGGATAAATTCGTTTGTTCTCCCCTCTGGGCACTATCACAAGGTGCAGTTCATGTTTGCAAACCTTCCAAGTTTATCAGCTGAAAGATATTTATTTATTTAGAGGCTAGTTGTGAAGAGGGGTCAGGCTGATAATGACTGATGTTGTGTTGCTTTGCCTCTGTTCTCTTCTGTGTTTCCACCCAGCACCTGCCTCCCTTTCCCAGGCACTTTTATTATTTATAAAATAAGTTAGTTATTCTAATTTCCCATGGTTCATCCATAACAAATAAAATGTCACCATTTTAATCTCTTATTCAGGCTTTGCTTTTGCAGGACCCAAACTAAGGCAGATAATATCAAGTTTCCCTGAGTGGGTAAGAAAATAATTATCTGACACTGCTATAAATTTGCTTTTTCTACAAAGTTTTGTTCTTAGATCACCTTTTAGGAACATAAATCTCTAAGCCATTTTTGTCAAGATATATTAAAATTAAAATAATTTATCTATGCTGCAATTCCTCTATTGAATATGTACCCTGAAAGACAAGTATATGTGTGCAAAGGTGGCCATATTTACAAATGCTTATCGTTGATTGTTCATAACAGATAAAAAATGGAAAACTCTAAAAACCCATTTGAAAGAAGCCAATTATTATTGCTATATATTCTTTATTCTATTTATATAAAGTTTGAAATATGTCAATAGTGTAGTGCCAGAAAGCAAGTAAGTGGTTGTCGGGGGTAAGAGATGAGAAGTGACCTTGATTGTCAAAAAGCACATAAAAATGTGGGGGTTAATGGAAATATTCTATATCATATTCGTGTTGGTGTTTCTATTATTATACACACAGCTCATCAAATCAAACATTGAAAGTTGGAGGATTTGTTTGTAAATTATATTTTACTAAAGCTGATTTAAAACTGAAGGAGAGAATGGTGATGATGAATATGTAGTATCTTGCTAATTCATGTTGTTGGTTTTAATCTCATTAAGAATAAATACTGCAACTCTTCTCTATGACATTTAGAATCAATACTAATATTGCTAAGTAGTTGTCTTAGACTGTTCATGCTACTGTAACAAAATACCTCGGACTAGGTAATTTATAAGTAAGATAAATTAATTTTCTCTGTGTTCTGGAAATAGTCCAAAATTAAGGGGCTGGCAAAGTTGATGTCAACAGAACTGTCAAGAGTTCTTATACTGTTCCTTCCTGCTGTGTCCTTATGTGGTGGAAGGCAAAAGGGCAAAATGGCCTAATTAAATCCCTCCAGTTCTTTCATAAGGTCACTGATCCATTCATGAGGGTAAAGCCTACCTAACTTAATCACTTCACAGAAGGCCCCAATGCTTAATACTATCACATTAAGTCTTAGATTTCAATCTAAGAATTTTGGAAAAATATATGCATTGAAACCATAGCAGTAGCTTATTCTATTTATTGTGTTGTTCTAGTTCTGCATCTCAAGGCAAGACATGTGAAGTCAAATATTTTATTTTCACAAACTTTTCTACAGAGAATAATATCCACTTTTACAGGTTGTTTTATATAGTTGGTAATTAAGAGGAGAATAAGAAATGCAAAGTATGAAGGGTAAGTAGCAAGAGGGTATCTTTATATTGTAAAGGTGCATCCTTAGAACTCCACTAAAGGTCTATAAAGTAATCCTTCAAAAAAGAATACAAATAAAAATTATACAACAACAAAAATCAAAACTGGTAACCAGATGGCTTCATGACTGAGAGCTCAGTTGCAGTTGTCCTCTGACGGTCAGGAGTGATGGTAAGACATGATTTTATAGAATTAGGTTCACTATGCTCAGCCGATCTACCTGTATGCCACTTTCCTGTTTTCAAACATGCATTTTATATAGACATACCTAACAGTCACCAGAATCTCCACACTAATCCTTTGATTCTAAGATATGAGTTATGGTAGTAGAAAGTAAAATGGGAGAGTTCCCTGATTCCCCCGGCAGGAAATGTGACAGGGTGTGGCTCGCCTGTTGAGTCGCCTGGCTGCTCAAACGCCTTGCAAGAGGGGGAGCACACAGACTGGCAGGTGAAGGAGCCCAGGTGGGCGCGTGTTACAATGTGCCCTTTTAGCTTTGCCGTTTGAGGATGGCTTGAGTATTAATCAGCTCAATTAACCCTCTGCCTTTCTGCAAGGGCAGAGGGCCAGTGTGACAGCTTTCTGGATCCTGAGCTTCTGTCCAGCATCCAGGAAAAATCGAGTTACACATGGACTCCAAAGATGAATGCTAGGTTTTTACTGAATGGTGGAGGTGGCTTTCAGCAGGATAGATGGGGAGCTGGAAGCAGGGAGATGGAGTAAGAAGGTGATTCTCCCCTGGAGCTGGAACTTCCAACAGCCAAATCCCTCACCGACTGCCCCAGCCGAACTCCTCTGGGTGTCTAGACACCCCTCCTTTTCTCTGGCGTGCTGCCCTGCTGCTTTCTGCCACTCTCCACCACTCTCTGCTGTTCTCTGCTGCTCTGTTCCTCTGCTCCTCTGGATGTTCATCCACCTGTGTGTGTGCCTGCTAAGGTCTCAGGTTTATATAGGCACAGGATGGGAGGCATGGCAAGCCAAAAGGCAACATTTTGGGCACGAAAACAGAAATGCCAGTTCCCATTTAGAACCGCAGTCTCCAGGCATGAGCATGGGGCCTTTGCCAGGGAACCACCCTCTTCTACCCAGTATTTCCCTGTCTCCTTCCTGTATCAAAAGGACAGAAAAAACCCCTGAAATTTGCTAGCCAGGATTTCAGCAAAGAAGATGTAGAGGAGAGATGGGCCTATTTCATGGGATCCACTGTACCATGTAACTCCAGAAGTTGCCAGCTGACAGTGATAAACTGGCCTCTTAAAGGTGCATGTTACATGCCAGCAGCTCAGTGATACCCCATGATGAGTGGTCACAACTCTTTAGGATGTGGACAGCTCTTAAACCAATGCAGGTATGTAAATAAATGGGTCCAAGAATAAGGGGGTAGAAGTAATAATGAGGATACTTGAATTTTTACTTTTCAGCCTCTAACTTTTGTATAAAAAGTGAGTTCCTTGTCACTGTCTAGTCACATCTGCAATAATCTATCTGGTGTTTCTGAGAGACAGAGTAGGGAAGTAAATGGCCATGAAAAGGACAATCACTCCTGTGTGTTAAAAACTATTCGAGAATTGAGCTACATAAGAGTCATTAAACATAATTTCAATGAAAGTTGTATTTTCTGAGTTTAACTAAGGTATTCAGACACTTGATTTAAATGTTTTGTTTTTTTTAAACAAAAAGATTAAGCTAATAAATAAAATGGTTGTAATTTTGTTTCTTGCCCATAATATTTTTGTCTTAAAACATTAATATTCAGTTCTGCTTCCTTATTTAATATCAGTAAATATCATGTTATCTCACTTGGAAAAATTACAATCATGATTGTCACACTGGTGCACTACATCAGTAATTAAGAGTTCTGTAAAGAACACCATGACCTCCAAGTACTTCACATTATAATCAATTTTCAGGACAACTAAACCCCATGAACACCAAGATCCTTTTTATCTTTCAAATTTTAATAAGCATTACACTATTCATTTTCATCTTTCACATTTTCTTGATGCACTTACTATCAGTCCTTCTAACATAATGGCAAAAGGCTCCTGTACATATTTATTTGTGGAGACAATAGCACCTCTAGTAATGCTTATTTTAAAAAGTCACTCACTGATTTGTATTTCTAAGTATCGGGAGTTCAGACAATGGGATTTTTTTAAGTAGAAATTTGGGAATTTTTTTTCTTCCTCACATACTGACAAGATAGTTTTTATTCTATCTGGTATCATTTGTATTTAGATTGGAACTTTTTCAAAAGAAGCCTTTTTGCGTTTTACTGAGAAAGCTATTACAATAGATTGCCTTTCCTATGATGATAAAAAATATGTAATTTTCACATTCACTTAGCTTTAAAACAGCTGAATAGATTTTCCTTAATCTTAGAAGAAAATTATCTTGGGGTTGAATAAAAGCATAGAAAGCTTAAACTGAAAAAGAAATTTTAAGAAGTTTATGACTCAGATAAAGTAGAGAGTTGTAAAACTAAACATTCTATAATATCATTTGCTATCTCTAATATACATCCAAACATAGATGAATTTAATATATCTTTTCGTCCTCTCGTATAACATGTGCCAACCATTTACATCGAATCCTCAAGCCTACATAAGCATAAAACTCCATCCAGAAAAATGTGTTAAAGCAACATTGAATTAGCCATCAAGGCTAGGAAATGGTTGATGTGACATGGAACTGAAATGTATCAAAAAGGTATAGCTAAATACTAGCCTATGATTATGTGTATGTATGGAGATACTGGATCAAATCAGATACCATAGTTCCAGGGTGCTATCGTCAACCTGCCTTATAAGTAACATGGTGGTCTTGTTATACTCACTGGGAAGTCAGATTCTGTCAGATAAGTTTGACAGTTTGCACTCTAGCTCTGTCCGTGCTAAGATCACTTTTCAAAGTCAATTCTTTCGCTTTTGTCCATTCCCATGTTTATCTGTGTATGTACATTTTTTAATTTAGGGGAATATTTTTATTCATTCTAACTCAAGAACACTGTCCACACTATTCATTTCAGCTTAAATCAATGCCAAACCATATGTAAAAATATAGATTACAAAAGAGATTTAAGTAGTTTGTTGTGAGGATGACATATGCTCTGAATCATTTCTCTGCATGAGGCTTTATGCAGTTGCTGGGATGTAGCCCTCAACAAGATATTTCCTAACAGAGTTTGAAACCTAGCACTCAGATATTAAAGAAATAACTAGCTTGGTCTATTTCATCCCTCACCTCTGCCTATTATTCATGTTTTAACTCTGAGTTTCCTTTCTACAAATTATGAGAAATCTAATCTTCTTTGATTATAGGTTTAACTTCCTTAGGAGTTTAACCCCCAGATATCCCTAAGACTCTAAGTGCTAATAATGAATTCCTCCGAAAAGCAGAGAATGTGGTCCTCATTCTCCACAGCTGATGCCATCAGACTGTGTGGCCACAGGTGCTCCAGTCGTTGCCTCAACCCCACAGAAGTTCCTCAGGGGGACGGACAGGAAAACATCAGAGCACTATCTAAAATCTTTCACAGTAAGTGTGGCCTAGCATTTTCTGCCAGTTTCTGCATAATCCTCTTTCTTAATGGTCCAAAAATCACAGCTAGAATAAGCGTTGTGACGCACGTCAAAGAATAGAGAACAGTACATTTCTCAAATAACCCCATCATTACAAAAGTATTTTTTTCAATCTCCTTTTGGGGAAATTATTTCTCTTTCTTGCATTTTTCAGGCAGAATGAAAATGGAGCCAATGAAAGGGAATTAAATTTTGGGACCCCCAAACTCATGTAGCCAAAGGGAAAAGTCAAGCTGGGAACTTGGTCACGCAAACCTGCCTCCCCCATTTGGCTCCTCAGTAAGATGGCTACAAGATGAAAAGCTACATGCCTCCCCTATATTTTGCCTACAAGGAAATTCCTGATGAGCTGCAAGATCTTTTAAGGTGTTTCTGTTAAAATTTCACCATGGCAATGCAAATTGATAGCTTATCTTTACAGGTGCAGTTACCCACAGCCCACCAGACACAAATGCATATCTGATTATTCCCTTACCCCATTTTTGCCTGTGTTATCATATGTAAAATGCAGATTCTCTGCATTTTTCCTCTGCCCCATTTGTCTAGGTCATCTTATGAAAAAAAAAATTGTAGATTCACTGAGCCAGACAAAGGCATGAATGACTATTTTTCCCTAACTCCCTGTTACATGCAAATTGTGTACTTCTCAATATCCCGCCCTTTCCCCTTTAAATTTTGAGCCCCCAAAATCATCTTCAGAGAAAGGCAAAGACCTGTCTTCTGGGTGTTGTCTTTAATTTTGGCAAATAAATTTCCTAAAATGATTGAGACTTGCCTTATCATTTTTCTCCATTGACAAGCCTAATAATAATATATGATAGATCTTTTAAAATCAATCTGTAGGTATTCATATTCAAATTTAAAATGACTCTAGCGTTTTTCTTAAAAACAATGAGTAAGGCTTTATAATTGTGAAAATAAGAGTCTATCACTGCGAGCTTCCCAAAATCAATGGAAAGCTGAAATTTACCACAGAATCCAGGATCAGGAAATTATGAAACGACCAAATAATCAAATGCTAGCAGTCTTCCAAATACCAATACTTTGTGTGTGTTAGTATGTGTGTGTAATTTCATGTATGTGTGTGTATATATTTATATATATTATTCATTTTTATAGTAAATATATATTTCATGTACATATCAAAATACACTTAGTTATCATTATAATATGTGGTAAAAGAAAAAATGTAGTATATAACATGTGAGTCTGAGGATCTAATTTATTTTCCTGAGAGAATAATATTTAAGCAATAAATCCAGGAAAGACAAAAACATTAATAAGAGTTAACTAGGCAAAAGGGAGAGTATTCTATTGAGGAAAGCTTAGCATGAAACGTTTGGACAAATATCAATCTGGTTTATTTCAGATGTCATATATATGTGTGTTCATTTGGGACTCATCATAATTCCAAAAAAACATAATCTTGAATGCCATAATACCAAATGTTGAAATCCCAAAAGATTTTTGATTCCCAAAATAAAATTCTGGAAAAAATAATTAAAACTCTTTTTTTTTAATTTTTATTTTTTGAGACGGAGTCTCGCTCTGTCGCCCAGGCTGGAGTGCAGTGGTGCAATTTCCGCTCATTGCAAGCTCCACCTCCTGGGTTTACACCACTCTCCTGCCTCAGCCTCCCGAGTAGCTAGGACTACAGGCACCCACCTCCATGCCCGGCTAATTTTTTTGTACTTTTAGTAGAGACGGGGTTTCACCGTGTTAGCCAGGATGGTCTCGATCTCCTGACCTCGTGATCCACCTGCCTCGGCCTCCCAAAGTGCTGGGATTACAGGCTAGAGCCACCGCGCCCGGCCTTAGAACTCTTTAGAAGATATTTATTCACATTGTTTAAAAGGAGATTTGACAAACATAGAGAACATGATAGATCACTTCATAGACCACTTCACACAATAAAATAGGCAGTAATAACATACAGATTTCTGTAAGCATAAACATTCAGCTATACTAATGATGGTCTCATAGATCCAACAGATATGAGCAGATACCCTGTGTGTAAAGAAGTAGGTCAAAAGGGGAAATGAATAAATGTGTATTACTACAGTTGATATTTTTGTGCATCCAGCTTTCTAACTGTTGTCCTTTGAAATATTGTGACAATCTCATTCTTTTTAGGAGATTAATCAAAAATCATGAAGGGTCATCATTTCATATGCAGTTGCTCAAAGAGCAGAAGTCTTGAGAAATTTTATTTCAAAAATACAGATGTGCAAAAAGGGCATCTTTTCATTTACTGAGGAAGTTTCAACATTTTTATGTACACTAGTGATGCTCATGCATAGTCAATATACACTAATACACTTTTGTATAGCCAAATTAGCAAAAAATGCATAAAATGAATTAGAACTCTCTAAAGTATCTACACAATTTAGAGCTCCAGTATTGAAAATGATGCAAAAGATAAATACGTAGTATAGAAATTGTAAAAAATAATTCTGACAATTTAAAATACTAAAAGAAGCAAAGAAAAAAACTAAAACAGAAAATTTGACCTATGAAAAAGTGTATTGTAATGATAGATTATGGGCAATTGCTTGAAGATTATCCAGAAGAGCCAGCTGAATTTTGTAATCATTGTATGTTGAAGTCTTACATCATGATGAATAGTTGCCTTTTGTTTGTTTGTTTTGGTTTTTGTTTGCTTGTTTTCAGTTTAGTTTTCTTTTATTTTTTAGGACATTGTGTTCCTCAGAGAAT
Organism: Pan troglodytes; assembly: GCF_028858775.2. Lineage (NCBI taxonomy): Eukaryota > Metazoa > Chordata > Mammalia > Primates > Hominidae > Pan > Pan troglodytes. The sequence goes on from NC_072404.2 coordinate 135,123,863, forward strand.
GCCTTGACATTTATTTTCTAGGAGACTGCCCTTTTTGAAATCCTTCAATGATTAGATATACAATAACATGAGCATTCCATATTAAATATTTTCATCTTCTGAGCCATGCTTCTATGTTGTTTTTGGTATGCAAAAATCTATACACACTCTTATACAGACCACACGCACTCACATACATATCGCAAATTAGGTGGAAACAATACAGGTGATTGAACAGCAACATTGTTGCATAAGTATCTTCTTATCAGGCACATAACTATCAGCAAACCAGTAACTTCAATGGCTTCTTCTGGCAAATGCAGCTTTAATTCATTAAAAGCTCCTGCAATGTCAACAGCTAGAAAGAATGCCACTTCAGGCAAATCATATGTTTTTAAATCGAAGGTTTTGTTATTGCCATATCATGCTGCCAATCTGCTGATCATGATTTTCCATCAAACACAGTGGGCTTAATGGGAAAACAAACTTTATTGGTAACACCTTGACATTCACTTTTAGAAGCCTTGATCACACCTAATTCCCAATCCATCATTATAGTTTAAGGATTCAATTAAAATCCATTCTCTTCTGTAAAATCGACCAAATCTTCAAATAAGTTTGTATAAAGTAATTCACTTTTTTTCAGTCACTCATACATAAACAAGTGGATAAGTTCTAGAATTTTTTAATCCAATGGAGGCATGAATTGTATATAGTTGATTAAAAAAATAGTGGGGACAGTTTTGAAAGTGCCATCCATTAGTAAAAGTGAAGTATGTGCTAGTTTTTCTATGATAGAATTAGTGGTAAATGTAAGAAGTATATCTTCTTTGACAGTCAAATCCATGCTTAACCAAGAATAGTTCACCAGTCAATGTGTTTTGTAATACAAGGGGGACCACAATATTAGCAAGTGCCTTTGGTTCAGAAGATCACTAAGCTTGTTGAATTCTTTTTATTCTCTAATGAAGGGTGTTTTTTTGAAGGCAAGCATGGCACTATGTGTGAAGGGGAAGACATTATACATGACTGCAAAATTTTGGAGGTGAGATTTCTTGTATTGTTGCCATTTTTAATCCTTCCATGATTTACAAACACTCCCTACACTTATATTTGGAGAGTGGTTGTGGTCTACACATCTTTTAAGTATATGCTATCCATTTGAAAGTCTAGTTATTGTTTGACTGTGGCAATTAAGTGTTTTTCTGCTTTCTCAGCACCAATAATAATTAGCTTTTAAACTTTTATCTTTTACCATTAAGTAGCCTCATACACTGAACTTGTCACAGCTTTTTTTTTTTTTTTGTGAGGGAACAGTTTCACAGATCCTTTCACTGTGTTTTAAGAAACATAGTAAAAAATAATGATATCTGGCTTTCCCAATGCAAAATTCTTATTAGGATTCTCCAGAGAGACAGAACCAATAGCATATATATATATATATATACACACACACATATATATATATATATATATATATACACGTGGATTCATTATGGTAATTGACTCACACAATTATGGTGGCCAAGAAGTTCCAGGACAGGCAATCTGCAAGCTGCAGGCCCTGGGGTGCTGGTAGTGTGGCTCAGACTGAAAGCCTCAGGACCTGAAGGATTACTGATGTAAGACCTGGAGTCCAAAGCTGGAAAGCCTGGGTTCTGATATCCAAGGCAGCAGGAGAAGTTTGTCCCATATCTCAGACACCAATTCACCTGAATTTGTTCTCTCTTTGTCCCTAGTTGATTAGATGGCAGATCTTCCTGACCTAATCCACTCAGACTCACACTATTTGCTTTTGGAAGCACCCTCACAGGCATACCCAAATTAATACTTTACCAAGTTGCTATTCTTTTATTCAGTCAGGTTGATACACAAAATTAAGTTCACAAGTTCACCCCTTGTCGATGTGGCATTAATACACATCTTAAACCACGTTTAATCTCCAAATAAATAAAGTAACGGGTGGCACACCTAACATGATGCAATTATTCTGTGATTGTGATTTTTCAGGATTTTAGCGTTTAGGGACTTTTTATTTTAGGGATTTAGACTTTAGAGATTTTGATCTTTAGGAATTTTGATCTTTGATGATTTCAGCATTGGGGATCATGGCATTTGGGATTGTGTTTTCTGGGATTATAATCCAAACTCTTCATATATGCATATCTGTGCTTATGTACATATATGGAGGTGTCTGTGACAGTGTGTGTGTGTCGCCATCCAATACTGAGTGACTTTGAACTTCCCTACTATTTCCTTATTTCAGCAACTATTTTTTAAGTCTCTACATTGCATCATACAATGTACTGCATAAGAGAAAAACATGGTGACAAATAAGATAGTCCTTATTATAATAAAATTTAATCTCAGGGGAGAGATACTAATTTATATGTAAAATAACTGACAAGTGCTCTGAAGGAATTATTCATAGTCTTATGTGCATCTGCAAGAGGACACTTGGCCTCATCTGAGGGCTTAGAAAAGCCTCACAAAGGGCCAGGTGCGGTGGCTCACACCTTTAATCCCAGCACTTTGGGAGGCCAAGGCGGGCGGATCACAAGCTCAGGAGATCGAGACCATCCTGGTTAACATGGTGAAACTCCATCTCTAGTAAAAATACAAAAATTAGCCGGGTGTGGTGGCAGGCGCCTGTAGTCCCAGCTGCTGGGGAGGCTGAGGCAGGAGAATGTCATGAACCCAGGAGGCAGAGCTTGCAGTGAGCCGAGATCGCACCATTGCACTCCAGCCTGGGCAACAGAGTGAGACTCCGTTTCAAAAAAAAAAAACCCTCACAAAGAAAGTGCCATTTGTATTAAAATCTGAAGAATAAGTAGCATTTAACTATGCAAAAATACAGAAAGTTTTTAACACAGAGAGATATCAAGTGAAAATACCCAGGGGTATAAAGGACATGGCACTTCTGAAAACCAGTTTGATTAAAATGCAAGCACAGAAAGAAATGGATCTGGAGCATAGCTATTGGGGCAGGAAGGGACTAAATTATTCATTACAGCAGGGCCTTACATATGGCGCCACAAAACCTGTCTTCCTCTCTCATCATACTCCCACCCTCATTCAGTCCAAACCAGGGGCAAACATTCTTCTGAGTTTAATGTGTCCTATTTTGCTTGTAGGTCTTCGCATAACATATGTATCTATTTTGAATATGTGTAAATGCTATCATGATATACATTTCTTTCTGTTTTTGTCTTTTGTTTTTCACTCAACACTGTTTTAAAAACTCAATATTGTTATGTGTGTATTTCATCCACTACTCCTAGCAACTGCATTATACTCAGCATTTCATGACATGCATTTCAAATATTTTATACAGCTGCTTCCTTAAAGACAAATACTTCAAATTCTTCTTCGTTTCCATAATTATGTTTCATTAAATATTCTCATATATGTACTTTCATGGCTATATGTGTGATATATCTTTAACAAACATATGGATAAAATACATTTCTGGATAGTAGTGTGATGAGTTGCAAAATGGCCACAAATTCTTCCTCTTAACTTTTTCCATACTTGGCAAATAAATGGTCTCATTTTCTAACTCTTGTATCTGAACTAGCCTCGACTTGCTTTGGCCAGAGACAATAGTAAATGTGTTGCAGGCTGGGACTTTTCAAATACTTGCACATTAGAGCTTGCTCCACTGATATTTTGGACAGCACCCCATGAGCAAGCCTGGACTAGCCTTCTGGATTATGAGATACAAGGTCTAGCCACCAAAGTCAGTCCAAATGAGAGCAATTAAACTCACCGAGGCAGAGCAGACTAATGTACCTACAAGGTACTACAAATAACTGAGCAAGTCCAGCTGAGATTACCAAAGGACATGTCCAACTGAATTCAATTCTGTTATGAAATGCATAAGGATTGATGTTTAGAGTTTGCAGTGTTAAACAGTTTTAACACTGTTTGCAGTGTTAAAATTTTTTAGTTTTAATGCAATGACAGATAAATGGTATAGAAATGGGTACGTGAACCTGAAGTGCTGCTGTAAGAAAAGCCTAAAATGTGGGCAGAAGAAGAAAATGTGGTAAGGAAAGTGCTAAGATAGGCTTGAAATGTGGCAATTCATGATGTACAGTAGTAGAGCAATTAAATCTAACATTTTCGGTAAGTTGGAAGTTAGAAAATGCGCCCAATGGACCTGTGGAATTCGGCAAGATGATGCCAATATAGAACGTTGAAATATCTGCTGGATTTATTCTGCTTCATATGTTCAGATACAAGGTAAGAAAGATGAGTTAAAATTAGGGTTTCTAGAACTCAGCACTATTGAAATTTGGGGTCAGATAAGTCTGTATTGGGGGAAGGGGTTGAATAGTCCATGTTTTACAGAATTCCTGGTCTTAAGCACTAAATGCCAGTTGCACCATTACCCCCAGGCATGGCATCAAACCTAACTCCAGACATTTCCAAATGCCCTCTAAAGGGAAAATCATAAGGCTGAGCTAGGTAAAGAACTTTTTGGTCTGTAAGCAGATTTTGGAGAGAAAACTGAAGATTCTGCAATGGCTGCACTGAAAAATAAGTGTTTCTCATCTCCAATTTACCAGTCATTAAAAGATGCTCAAAATGAAACAAGGCCTAGGAACAAAAATCATGGTAAGCCTGTGTCTATAAGACCTTATGATAAAACCTTCGAAAAATTTAAAGTGGTGGTGCCTTATATACCATCTAAGTTAAGTAAGATAATTTCTAAAAAGAGTCTTATTCTAAAGAAGCTCAGACATGGAGAAGTGTATCTTGAAAAGTATTGGGATTGGGGGTGTGGTGTATTTCAATGGAATAGTCTATACTGTGATATATACAACTTTTTTCTTTCATAAGTATTTTAGAAATAGGTTTTTGATTTCTACATGAAATATTTTCTTATTTTGTTATCTAATAAATTTGTTTGGAGAGAACAAGCATATATCTAATATTAAGTCACTTCATCCAAGAGTACTTACAAATTTACCATAGTTTCTATTTTATTTTCTCAATCTGTAAATTTTTATCCTTTGGGAACTTGTGAAGTATTAAATTAATTATTAGAGATTTTATTATTTGGATGCTATTATGAATGTTTTGCTATTCTTAATATGTTTTATTGTAAACTAGTTGCTGCACGATACTCATCACACCATGAATTACATTCACTTATTTTTAGAGAAATGCTATTGCATTTTATAACTTGATCTGGTTTCAGTCAACCTTGCTAAGTTATATGATTAACAACTTAATGATTCTCTTGGCTTTTGAAAGTAGAGGATAATGTCATCTTTCAAAATTGAGAATTTTATGTCCTTTATTCAGATTTTATAAAGCCCTCACAAGTTTGTTTTTATAGTTGTTATTTTGTTTGTTTGGTTTGGTTTTGACATATTGCATTGTCTAAGACCGTCACTCTTTTGTTAAGCAGTAGCAATTATGGTGTTATGCAAGTCTGTTTCTGAAACTTTAGGACATCCTTTTATTTTTTATCTGTTAAGGATACCTTTGCTAAAGGCTTTTGGTATTTAACATTTTAACACATCAAATAAATTTCTTTATTCCTAGTTTTCTAACATTGATTATCTAAATACGTTACAATCTGTTAGATGCTTTTGGTTCTTTATTAATTGATCATAATAGATTTTTAGTTGTTCTATTAATGTGGTTATTTCTTTGTATATATTTTCTAACACTGAACCACTTTTACCTTCCTCATTGTATTGGCCTGCTTGGGCCACCATAAAAAAATACCACAGACTGGGTGGCTTAGACAACAGACATTCATTTTCTCATGGTTCTGGAGGCTAGAAATCTATTTCATGTCAGGGCTCTTTTCCTAGTTGCAAGAAGCCTCCTTTTTGCTATGTTTCCACATGGTCAGAGAGAGAAACAGCTCTTTGGAAATCCTCCTCCTTTTATAAAGACATCAAATCCATAGGATTAGGGCCCCACCCTTATGACCTGATTTAAGCTTAATTACTTCCCTAAAGGTTCTATCTCAAAATACCTTAACATTAGTGGCTAGGGCTACAACATATGAATTTTGAGAAACACATTTCAGTATGTAACACTAGCTAAAACTAATTTGATTGTGTTGTATATTCACTGTGGCACTGTTCACAATAGCAAAGACTTGGAACCAACCCAAATATCCATGAAGAATACACTGGATAAAGAAAATGTGGCACATATACACCATGGAATACTATGCAGCCATAAAAAGGATGGGTTCATGTCCTTTGCAGGGACACGGATAAAGCTGGAAACCATCATTCTCAGCAAAGTAACACAGGAATAGAAAACCAAACACCGCACGTTCTCACTTATGAGCGGGAGCTGAACAATGACAACACATGGACACAGGGAGGGGAACATCACACATCAGGGCATGTAGGGGGGTGGGTGGCTAGGGGAGGGATAGCATTAGGAGAAATACCTAATGTAGATGACAGATTGATGGGTGAGGCAAGCCACTATGGCACCTGTATACTTATGTAAAAAACCTGCATGTTCTGCACATGTACCCCAAAACTTGAAGTATAATAAAAAAGTAATTGTAATTGAAGTAGTAGTAATAAATAGAAGTCAAAGGAAAATTGAAAAGTGAGAAAAAGAGAAGATTAATAGGTCAATTCAATGAAATCTGGTATGAAAATTATGATGGGTTGATTGGCAATGGGGAAAAATGTGATGTTATGAAACCATGATTAGATAAAGTAATTCCATATTTTTCTGAGGCAGGCACAATTTTCAGCAAAGATATAATCTAGTTTTTAAATTCTCAACTATTGAGTTTGATGAGACAACACAGAAAGTTTCAGCTCCAGTAGAGAAAGGAATGCCTTATTCTTAATTTCAGGGGAATATTTAAATATCAATACAGATTCACAATTTTTTTCTTAAAAATTTAACTGAAATCATCAATTAGAAAGAAGACTTCCATATATTCCCAATAGATGTTTAAAATGATAAATATAGTAACATTTTGGGAAGAGAGAGGGATTATTGTGCAGTGCATAAGATAGCTACATCTTACTGGATTCACATCATGTGATATGATCCCTTCATCTGCCACATTGAAGTTGTGGCTTTTGGCAATTACTAAAAAGTTCTGTCTTAGTTTTATAAACTTTAATATGGAACAATATTAGTGCACACCTAATGTGTTTACTATGATGATTAAGTTACATAATTTGTATAAAGAATATAGAATACAGCCTAAAGCAAAATAAGGTGTTAATATTTATTATATTTATTATCATTTTGTAAACAAATTCTTGCAAGTTGCTACAAGGCAAGGAATAAAAATCAAGTCAATGCTTCTCTAAATAGAGAAAAGAATTGATTGATTATGTTGTTTATATTATTGAGGGCAGATACAAAAAGTAAAGACAAGTTGAAAGCATTATTTATTTTGCTGTTCTGAGAACTCTAGAGCATTCCAGAATTGAATAAAATAAAAACATCAAGTCACTAGTTCCAATATAACGAATGTAAGGATATAAAGATTTTTTTCATTATTTTGTTTCAGATATTGCAACATATTTTATTACAATAGTCATCATTTTTAAACAAAGTTGATTTAGGCCTATATCTCAGATCATCCTGAATTCACAAGCAATATCCTAAATTAGAGATTGTTTTTATATGCCCTAAAAGCATCAACATGTGAATTAACCTCATTTTGTTCCCAAGGTCTTATTTCCTTCAAATAACTTTTCAAAGGCTGTCTGGATTAATTGACAAGAAAAACAGTGAAAAGATCAAAGTACTGTCAAAGACATTCAATGAATGATTTAAATAACTAGTAACAAAGCTTGAAAGGTGGTCATTGAAATAGCATTAACATAATTTTGTAGAATATAATTTGTTGTCTTAAGAGAATTTTAAATACTTTGTCTGGAACCCTGTAACAGGCATCATCAAAACTGATCAATCATGTATTTAATATATCAAGTGAAAGAAGAATTTTCTGCTTTAAAGATTGTTAAGTGGTTGATATTTCATTCACAGGAGCTTACTATTGAGGATCATATTGACATTAAAATATAAAGTTTAAAAGAAGAAAAAAAAGGTAGTGGTAACATGGAATACAGTTCTCCTAGAAGTTGTTTCCATAGAATAATGTTCTCACAGGATTCTGCCACTGTAAAATGTTTGAATCATAAAAAAGTAATATTTAAATTTTAATGAATTAAGAAGTTCTTTGGATCCACAAGAATGCTTACTCTTATCACATAAAAATTTATTAGGGAGAGTACATACTATCTCTACCCCAAATTCAAATGAGTTCACATTTAAGTGGCCTCAGTAAAGCCAGCAGCAGAAATATACAAATTCTGCCAAGGGAACATATTGACAGATTTTTTATAGAGTATTTTACTTTTCATAGTTAATAAATATTTGAAAACCATTCATTATTATTTCATGTTATTTTCAAATTTACTTTATCTAGTTTGATTACTATGCTATAATAAAAGATGTAGAACAAAATCTCCATTCACAATATTGCAGCTTTAGAAAAGGTTTCTACCAAGGACAGCTTAACTTGATATTGTAGCAGAGATATAAATCAGATTGTATGTTAGATTCTGCGTGTGTGCACGTGCACGCATGCCTAGATTCTGCGTGTGTGTGTATATATATATATACACATGTATATATGTATATGTATCTATCAGGTTGGTGCAAAAATAATCGCTGTTTTTCCCATTACTTTTAATGGTGAAAACTGCAATTACTTTTGCACCAAACGAATATGTCCAATGTAGGGCGAATTTTGTCTTCTCAGTTCTTCCCTTGCTTCAACTAATCTGAGTCTCTACATTGGATAAGACAATGTGCTATATGAGAAGAAAAATATAACAACAAATAAGATAATTTTTATTGTAAGGAAACAGTTTAGGGGGAAAGAGGCATATTACTTTAAATGTGAAATAAGAATTAGAAGTGCTGTGAAGAAAATATGCAAGTTTTCATGAGAGTCTGTAAGAGGGTACATGGCTTGTTCTGAAGGTTTAGTGAAGGCTTCAATGAGAAAATGAGATTTTAATAGGGATCTGAGGATGAGAAGGAGTTAACGGGCAAGAAGGTGGAATACAGAGGTGGAAAAACATAAGGGTGTAAGGAACAGTCATTTTTGTGGTACTGAAAAAAGGATGTCTGACTAAAATATAAGTTCATGGCCAAGATGGATGTGAGGCCAAATAGGTATAAAGAGACAACAGTATGAGTTGAATTGCATTTGACTGATAGAATAATACATAGAAAACTGGCATCTTGAAAATGTTTAGTCTACTCATCCATAAATCTAGGATATCCACCCATTAATTGAAGCCTTTATCTTGAAGTTATTTCATCAAATACAGCTCTAATGGTTTTACGTATTTTGCTTCTATTATCAAAGGTAGTTTTTTTCAGTGAATCACCTGAGGTCAGGAGTTTGAGACCAGTCTGGCCAACATGGCGAAACCCCGTCTCTACTAAAAGTACAAAAATTAGCCGGGCATGGCGGCGGGTCCCTGTAATCCCAGCTACTCAGGACGCTGAGGCAGGAGAATCACTCGAACCCAGGAGGCAGAGGTTGCAGTGAGCTGAGATCATGCCACTACACTCCAGCCTGGGTGACAAGAGCAAGACTCCGTCTAAAAAGAGAAAAAAAAAAAAAGAAAACTGGAGTCCTAAGTCCTAAATGTACCTAGCAGCCTTGAGCCTTGCTAAATTTATTCATGACTCCCATTAGAATGTGTAGCAGAATATTTGTCTATTTAGATGAACATGACATTCATAAGGACTTGCTCTCCAATCTGTATGCCTTTTATTTTCTTTGCCTTAAGGTATTATTAATAAATTATTTATTAATAACAAATTGATTAATAAGGTCATGGTATATGTTAAGAAAACATGCACCAGCAGTGTAGACTAAAATTGTAGTTAATTATTTAGTAAGTGTGGTGAGAGTTAACATCTTAACTTTGTTTCTGATATCAGACAAAAAGTATTTAGTTTTTCACCATTACATATGATGGTGCCTCTATGTTTTATATAGGTCACTTTAAATGTATTGAGAAGATACATATTTATTTCTATTTTTTTGCAGGTTTTTATCCTGAATTTATGTTAAATTTGCATTTATAAAAATTCTCTTTAGCTTAAGGACTGGCAAACAGCTCATAGGACAAATCAGGCCTGCAGCCCATTTTCGGTATGACCTCCAAGCTAAGGAGAGATTTTCATTTTTAAAGGTGTGTGCACATGAGAGAGAGAGAGAGAGAGAGACAGAGAGAGAGACAGAGAGACAGAAACAGAGACAGAGCAAGACAGAGACAGAGGAATATTGAGAAAGGAAAGAAGTGGAGGAGGAGAAAAGAATATGCAACAAGGTATATGTGGTCCCATAACCAAAATATCTTCTATTACTATCTTGCCTTTACAGAAATAGTTTGTCAACCCTAATTTAATATGTCTTTTTAATTTTGTTAATATATCAAATTGCAGTGATTAATTTTGAATTTTGAACCAATCTTGTTGGGGATAACACCTAATTAGCCATTAAGTAGTATCTTTTTTTATGTTTCTGAATTCAATATGATAATATTTTGGTAAAAAATTTTTGTCTAATATTTATGAGAGATTATTTGTTTGTAGTTTTCTTTTTTACCCTATGTCTTTGTCTCTGATTGTGGTAGTGGATAGTATTGCCCTTATAAAGAACTTGAATGGGTTTCATCCTTCTCTTTTTTCTTGAATATTTTGTGTGCTATGGCTGTTCTTTCTTTCCTAAATGTCTGGTATAATTTGACAGGGAAGGAAACTGATTCTGGAGTTTTCTGTGTTGCAAAGTTTTAATGTTTAATTCATTTTCTTTAATAGATATAAAGCTATTTAAGACATACATTTTTATCTTCAATGAGCTTTAGTATTTTTATCTTTCATGGAATTTGAACTTTCATCTGTTTTATCAAATTTATTGGCATAAATTGTCTACAGTATTTCCTTATTATAATTTTAATACGTGTAGGATATGGAGTAACCTTTTTCTTCATTCTTGATTTGTCAATTTGTAACTTACTCAGTTTCTTTAGAGATTTATCAGTTTTATTAATCCTTTTAAAATTTCAACTTTTATTTTTAATGATTTTATTTGCTTTTATTTTTTCAATTTTATTGATTTTTGCTTTTTTAGTCCACATCTCTTTATTGCTGTTTGCTTTAGATTTAATTTCCTCTTCTTTTTTTTTTCTTCTAATCACTGATATCTCTGTATCTCACAAATTTTGGCTATGATTTAATTTTTATTTATTTCAAAATAATTTAAAATTTTTGGGGAATTTTTCTTTGATTTATATTTTATTTAGGTGTGCTGTTTAATTTTAAGTGTTTGGAAGAATTCAGCTATTGCACACTTTTTGATTTCTAGTTTAATTCTGCTATAACAGGAGAACATACCTTGTATAATTTAGTTCTTTGAAGCTTATTAAGGTATATTTTATTTGTCTGAATGTGGTCTATCTTGTTAATATTTCATATTACTTGGAAAAACTTTATATTTTGCTGGTAGGTGAAGCATCTTATGAAAATCAAGTAAGTTAATAGGATTGATTTGTTTTGCATGTCTTCTAGATTCTAACTGATTTTCTTATTTTTTTAAATCAATAAATGAGAGAGTAGCTTTTGTCTTCCAATATAACTAGATTTTTATCTATAGGGTTATCCTTTATTTATGAATTTGAAAAACCATTCATTTGAAATGTTTTCATATTATTCACACTTGATGTGTTATTAGTATAGTTGGTATTAAATCTACGTACTTATATAAGTTGTATGCAACAACTTCTTAATATGATTGGATCTAATAGTACCATATCATGAACGTTTGTTTGTCCCATCTTTGTTTGCTCCTTTCTCCTCCCTTTTTGCATTCTTGTAGATTAGAGACCAATTTTTTTATTTCATTTTTTCTCTGTTTTGACCTTCTAGTTATAAACCATCTTATATTTAACATTTGCCCTAGAGGTTATACATCTTTGAGTTGAGTTTACTTACAAAAAACATTATACCAAATAGTAAAATAATCTTTCAACAATATAGTTAATGTTTCTTACCACCTGCTCATTATGCTATTGTTGTCATTTTATTTCTACTTATGATAAATCCTCACAATAGAATGTTACTATATTTGCTTGAGATAGCCAATTATCTTTTTAAAAGCATTTTTACTAAGATATAATTAACATACAATCAACTGCACATACTGTGTACAAATTTATAGATATTGAGATGTGTATATACTTCTATGAAATTGTCATAATAATCAAGATAATGGTTGTGTCCCTATGTAATAACTGCTCCCACCCTTTTCTTTCTGTTTCTTTTACCAAGGTAATCACTGATGAGTTTTCTGTCAATAAAGATTAGCTTGCATTTTCTAGAGTTTTATGTAAATAAATTCAGAGAGTAGTGTTTTTTCCAGCTTATGTCCTTCAACATAATTATCTGGAGATGCATCTATGTTGTAATGTTTATTGGTGACACATTATTTATTGTTGAAGAATAGTATTTAGCAGTTTATAGATTCACCTTTTGAAAGACATCTGGATCGTTTTCAAGTTTGGCAATTATAAATAAAGCTTCTATAATATTCATGTTCATGTCATCTCTGTCATTTGATATTACTTTTGAATTATTTAAATGACATTAGAAAAGACAATGAAATTACAAGTATAATAATTAAAATGAAAGAATTGGTTCTATTTCTACCTGTAGATGATATGACAGGAAAACTAAGATGTGCAACTAAAATAAAAACTCCCCCCAAAAATAATACTACTAAGATATTGCAAAATATAGTCTTAATGTGAATGGCTTTCATAGAATTAGACAAAAATATTTAAAAATATCATCATATCCCTTTAAAATAGAAATGTCTTTTTAAAATATCTAGTTTTAACCTTTAGAAATAATGTACAAAATATCTTTGTGAGGAAAATTTCAAAACATTTCTGAAACAGAAAAATTGACAAGTAAAAAGAGTAACATGCTATGTTTTTGGGCAGAAATATTAAACAGAAGATATTAATAATGCCAATGATAATAAATATAATTATGTCAAAATTAAAACAGTACAAAGTTTTTCCAGAACTCAGAAAGTAAATTCTAACATTTATGTAGTGGCAGTTGTATACCTAAAACTGTGGTAAATTGGTGCAATGAGGAAATCTATATTAATCATATATTAAGTACTCACATAACTTCAATAACTAAGAAAGTGTGATTTTGGCATATGCATAGACAGATAGCAAAAAGAAACAGATTGGAAGGTACAAAAATAGACATCATTTCTATATAACAAATGAAACATATAAAATTAATTACATATGAAGATTAACCTTTTCAAAATTAAACAAAATAGTCTCAAAGCAGGTGAAACTAAAGAATATGTGGTTTATTAATATATTCAGGGAAGGTGAATCTATAAACAAAAACAGGAAAATTATAAATTGAAATTCAGGATATTGAACTAAGAAGAGCTAGATGACAGTCATATACAAAGAAGCTTCTAAGTTATAGAAAAATAATTTTGGTTCTTAAATATTTAGATCTTACAGCCATGATCATTCAGCAACTGCCCAAACCACTTCTTAGTAATTACTTTGATTCTTTTAACTGTCTGGTTTAGTAAACGCCTCAAGTTAAAAAGGAATAATAATAATATTTTCTTTTTTGGAGAAAGAATCTCGCTCTGTCAACCCCGCTGGAGTGCAATGGTGCAATCTCGACTCAGAGACTGAGTTTCACCACGTAAGCCAGGCTGGTCTTGAACTTCTGACCTCAAGTGACTCCCCCGCCTCAGCCTTCCAAAGTGTTGAAACTATAGGGGTAAGCCACTGCACCCGGCTAAAAGACATAATAGTTTTCTATAAATAAAAGCTACTTTTCTGATAAAAATAAAACCATTTCAAATAAAATTAAATAATTTATTTAATTGGTGAAGAATAATACTTAATGTGAATATTGTTCATCTTTAAAAAAAACTATGGGTTTTCTTATGTTTTCATCCTAATGCCGATGATTTGTTATAGAATTAACATAGTTGTAGAATCTTTGATACCAGAGCATATCTCACTGCCCTTGGGCAAGACGCCCACAAATTCAGAGTCCCCAGTTGAGGTGGGTTATAGTCCCTGGCAAGTGTCCTTGGAAGTAACAGCTGGTCTTGGATTTTAATTAGCGTGGGTTTATTTAGGATCCCCAAGCTACTTTTTCCAAATACAACCTAAAAAGTGAACTGAACATATATGTAGAAGTACAGTGCAAATCCATCTGAAAAACTTCTCGTTCTCAACTAAAACAAACAAAAAATTCTTAAACAATGTCAATGGGAAAAGCTTTGATTGAATCAACTAGCTGTTTAAACATTTCTATTCCACTTCGTAGTTTGAAAGAAATAGTAATGGTGTTCTAAATTGTTACAGAAGGTGGGCAATGATAACTTACTCTAGGGAGAATTTTTTTTTTATTTAAAGAAAGTACTAATGGCTATTATTAGTCAATAAGATTACAACCTGCTAACTAGATATAAGTATTTCTTGGGAAACTTAAAGCTTATTACACAGAGACAAAAATCTAAAAGTTTTACAATGTGATTGCTGCAAGATTTCTTTTCTTATTAATTTAACACATTGAAAATAATGAGTCTTCATCATTTAGCACTGAAAGTTAAAGGTTCTTTTAAACTCAAGATGAACATGAAAACTATTATTTTACTTTGTCATTATTGTTATTTAAAAATTATAGCAGATCTTGCTGATCTTGCTGGCAGCATTCTATTGTAAGTGCAGTTTGTCACGAGTTTATGACTCAATGGTTTTAATTCATATAAAAACAAACCAGCACACAAAGTTGCCAGTCTTTTTTTCTGAAAAAAATTAAATGAGTTAAGTTATTTTTATCACAAAAGACACAGAATATAAATGAACAAATAAATCAATATACATTTTTAAATATCCATATTTTGTTGTTACAGAAAATGAAGTAATGTTAATTTAAAAATATATTTATGAATATTTTTCTCACTTAAATTCAGTTGTCAGTTGCAATCTAAATTTGACACCAGCATGATTACCATTATTAATAGTAATGGTAATTAGCTTGAATAATAGTAATTATTAATAATTCTAAAAATACTATTTTACACACTAATATGTCCCTAAAATTATGTTGAAAATGACATTAAGTAGACACTGAAAAAATTACTGTTCATCAGAAATACTTGAAATCTTTACAAAAAGCCATAGTGAAAAGATAAAGGTACTTTGTAGTTTTGTAAATTAAAACATTGGTTAAATATAATGAGAGAGTTGCATATAAATTGTTTCATAAAATCATATTTTCTGCTGTGTGAATAAAGCCTCATTTATTGATATAATATTTTCTTTTTACTGTGACTTAAAACGTGGCAGAATAATTAATAAAAATGTAGACCCTCATTAATATGACATAGAATGTGGTATAATGCATCTGGCTGAGATGCATTACACAGGATAATAATTACTTATGGTACTAGAGGTATTCATCCAGTCTCACAAAATAGTGTTGCTAGTATGGCATTACAGTGTGGTTTACATAGTGTAGATACATTTGAGGGTTCTATGTAAATGAAAACCACTATAAATAAATAAGGAGAAATAATTATTTAAATTCAAAGGAAAAGTTCTTTGAAAAGACTGATACAATTGATAAACCTTTAGAAAGTCTCACAAAAAAAGAAAATTTGAGAGTAAAGACAAATTGCTAATATAAGAAATACAATAGTTCATATAACTACAGACACTGCAGAAATCAAAAGGATAGTAAGGGAATAATAGAAGTAGCTCTACATATCTGAACTGAACAATTTGGACTCTATGAACCAATTATTTTAAAAATACATACTAAAACAATTCTTTCAGTATAAAATACATAATTTAATAGCCTTGCAACTATTAAGACATGAATTCATAATTTTTAAAACATCCCAACAAGAAATCTTCCGGCCCTGATAGTCACTGAAGAATTCTAAGAAACACTTAAAAAGGAATTAAAACAAATTCTATACCTTTTTTTTACAGAAAAGAAGTAAATACTTCCCAAATAATTCTTTAAAGTCAGTTTTAACCTGACTTTAAAACTAGATAAAACACACACACAGACATACACACACATCCAAGAACTACACACCAATATCTCTCACAAATATATATGCAAAAATTCTATACCAAATATTAGCAAATAGTACTTAGTACACAAAAATATCTATATACACTATGACTAAATGAGGTTTATTTTGGGGATGCAAGGCTGATTGTACATTTGAAAAGTGGTTAATTTATGAAATTAGCAAGCTAATTTTTAAAAAATCACATGATCATATCAATAGATAAAGAACAAACCTCTGACAAAATTCAACATCCATTCTTGATTATAAAAAATCAGAACAATAATAAATATGTGGGAACTTCCTTGGATTGGTAAAGAATATTTACATAAAAATTGAAGCTGACATCATATTTAATGGTGAAAGACTGAATGACTTTCCTCTAATATGGGAAACAAAGCAAGGATGCTCACTTTCACCACTAATTCTATTTGATACAAGTGGTTCTAGACAGGAAAACAAGGCAAGAAAAAAATTTAAAGCATACAGTTTCAAAAAGAAGAAATAAGACTGCTGTTTTGTGCAGATGTCACGAATGTCTGTGTTAGTCTATTTTCACACTGCTGATAAAGACACACCCAAGACTGGGAAGAAAAAGAGGTTTAATTGACTTCCAGTTCCACATGGCTGAAGAGGCCTCACAATTATGGTGGAAGGCAAGGAGGAACAAGTCATGTCTTACATGGATGGCAGCAGGCAAAGAAAGAGCTTGTGCAGGGAAATTCCTCCTTATAGAGGCATCAGATCTTGGGTGACTTATTTACCATCATGAGAACAGCATGGGAAAGACCCGCCCTCATGATTCAATTACCTCCCACCAGGTCCCTCCCACAACATGTGGGAATTCAAGATTAGATTTGAGTGGGAACACAACCAAACCGTATCAATATCCATGTAGAAAATCCCAAAGTATCTAGAAAAATTTCGTAAAGCTAATTAGTGCATTCAGCAAGGTCACAAGGTACAAGATCAACATACAAAAATTTTTGCATTTCTATATTCTAGCAATGAACATGTAGACAACAAAATCAACACTACAATATTATTTAGTTATTTAAAAAATGAAATACGTATAACTTTTAAATGTCTAGGTTATTTTTACTGAAAACTATGAAACACTGATGAAAGAAATCAAACCATATATAAATTAATGAGAGACATACCTTGATCGTGAATCAGAAGACTCAACATGATAAAGATGACAATTTTTCTTACAGTTAGATTAAGAAAATTTCTTAACAAAATTTCAACAAGGTTTTTTAGATATAAGGAAGATTCTTCTCAAAGAATATATGAAAAAGAAACTAATTGCTAGAATAATTTTTAAAGATATAATCACTATAAAATTATTAGACTCATTATATAGCTACAGTAATCAAAGATTGCATGACATTGGTAGAGGAGAAGACATAGATTAATATAATAGAATAGAAAGTTCAGTAATGCCCTTGCAGGAGTCTAGCCACATGTTTTTTTTTTACAAATGTGAAAAAGCAGTTCAATGGAGGGGCAATAGCTTTATTTAACAAATAATGTTGAAAGTAGACATCTATGAGCAAAAAATAAAAATAAAAAATAAGCTTGCCTCATCATAACTTATTTAAAAATTTACTCAAAGCAGGTCATAGAATTAAATATAAAATCTGAAATAATGAAGATTTAAAAGTGTGGAAAATCTTTAGAATCTAGATCTTGGCGAAGGTATGGCACCAGATGAAATAGGACATCAAAAGCATTATCAATAAAATAAAATAACTGATAACAGGACTTCATCAAGATGAATTTTTTCTCTGCAAAAGATCATGCTAAGAGGAAGAAAAAACAAGGTATGACCTGGAACAAAATATTTGCAAACCACAAATCTGACAATAGAAATTATATCTAGAATATATAATAAACTCTCAAAACTCAAAGATCGAATCCAAGTAGAAAATGGGCAAAATACATAAACAGATATTTTTCTGAAAGTACTGTACATATAACGGCTTGTAGGCACATGATAAGCTTTTCAATATCATTAGCCATCAAGGAAATCCAAACTAAGACTATGATGAGATATCACTACAAACCAATTAAAACAGCTTTTAAAAAAAACTGGAAAATATTTAATGGTGTTTCTAATGCAGAGAAACTACATCTCATTTATTACTGGTGAGATGCAAGTTAAATGTCACAGTCACTCTTGAAAACATTTTGGCAGTTTCTTAAGAAGCTAAACACACCCATTCACACAATCCAGCAATTTCCCTCCTAGGCTTTCATCCCAGAGAAATGAAAACCTATGTCCACACAAATAGGTGTACGTAATTGTTGATAGCCACTTATTTTCAACAGTCAGAAAGTGGAAACCACCAAAATTTTCCTCCATAGGTGAAAACGATTAAAAATTACCCTGGTGCATCCATATCATGAACTGCTACTCATAAATAAAATGTAACGGATACATGCAAAAACTTCATTGGATCTTAGAAGTATTAGGCTGAGTGAAAAAAAGCCAGTCTCAAAAGGTATCATTATATATTATTTCACTTACATCACATTCTTCAAATGACAAAATTATAGAAATTGAAAAAACATTAGGGTTTGCCAGTATTAGAAGTGATCTGCTGGGGAGACGTCTAAGTTCAATTATAAAAGAATACCACGAGGGACATTTGTGGGGTATGGGACAATTCTGTATGTAGACTGTGATGCTGGTTACACAAATCTATACATATGATAAAATGGCATAGAATGTACATTTTGCCAGTGTCAAATTTTTAGTTTTGATATCACAACTGTGTGAGACATAACAACTGGGGGAAACCAGATGAGCAGTACAAGGGTCTTCTCTGTACTAGCTTCAGAACTTTCTTTGAATATATGATTATTTCCAAATTAATAGGTAAAAGTAGACAGACAAAAAATTAAAAAGAAAATAAATAAACTTGCAGAATTCCCCAAAGCTGGAAATGTAGGTGCAATATTCTTTTGGAGGTTTTCAGCATGTAAAAATTAAATTAGAGTTATTGTATCTGAGAACTTTATTTTCCTAGCATTTACTTTGAAATGTATATAAATGCATATACGTATATATACATATATGTATATAAAACACTACTTCATATCCTGCGAACATAAATACTAACCCAGAAAACACACTGGGTCTCAAAAATAATAACAATAATGGTACAAAGATATGTATGCTACTAAATATCCTACTATTAATGAAAAAGTTTCAGTCGAACTTTAATTATGACAATCACAACTGAAAATATGCCAGTATCTTAAGAATATTGCTGAAATATTTTTTTTTTGTAAATTTAAACAGATCATAATCAAAATAAGGTACATTAATTTCCATTGGGAAATCAAATCACATTGAAAACAATTTAATCAAATATTTAAAGATTGAACATTTAAAACAAATTTAAATAATTATTAAACCAAATTTGAAACAATACATCTACAAACATATTAACTCAAAGATTAAAAGTCATAACACACTCAAGACAACACAGATGTTTCACTAAAAATGCAACATCCATTATAAAAAGTGGAGGGATTCCTACTATCTGTGAATGTGCATGCAAACAGGAGCTTTGCAACATTGCCAGGCATTGTGTGACAGCTGGTCTTAGCAGAATGCTGAATAAATTCTTTAGTTAAATTTAACTATGTGCTAATTTTTTAGGAAATGAATGCCAAATGTCTATAATGCTAATAATTCTTTTATTAGATTAATAGTAACACTTCATCTTACCTAGAGTAAAAATCTGTGGGATTTCATGTCACTACTTATGACAAGTGAAGCAATTATTTACATTTTTGCATCAGGTCTAAGCCTTTCAGAGAAACATTCTTCTGGCCTTACTCGGGGGCAACTTATCTCACAATATTTCACGTGTGATGGACTGTGATGGACTTTTTAATCATATTTTGAAGGCTTAGATGTCAACAAGGTCACAGAAATGGGAATCAGACAGAGGGCTCTTGTTTCAATAGAGGAATTGATGGACTATCCTGTATAAGGCAAGCTGTGCCTTCATTTTGCATCCCCTTGTCCTGTTTGTCTTCTAAATACTAACCCAGAAAACACACTGAGTCTCAAAGATCATAATAATAGTGGTACAAAGATATGTATTTCTCACCATGAGCCAGCACTAGATTAAATATTTTATATGCATCAATTTAGTCTTCACAACATTCCTGTGATGATAATCATTATTATTTTTTAATTTTTATGAGAGAAAAGTAACTAATGGACAGAGATATTGAGTCTCATTAATATTTTTGTAAATATACTTTTAAAATAGCATCTGCTAAGTGATAATGAGTTGCACATGTATTCCTGTTTCTTCTCCAACATTTTCATGAATGAGACAGAGATGGCTGGCATAACTCCAGGAATTTGAAGCGTCTTTTCCATAGCATATATTCATAACAAAAAAAATCTTTGTCAAGTCAGAGATTATATTCGCCAGCACAATAGGCTTTCCTCCACCACCACTTCTTAAATGAGTAAAATGACAACACAAATCATTAATAGAATGGCAGCAAAATATATAGATAAAAGGCACATTTGAGCAAAGATAATTAAGAAGTTTTACTTCCTTTATACTCTCTTTCTCTGTCTTCTAGGTTTCTATAGAGGACTCTGAAGCCTGAAAAGAAGGTGGACCCAAGAATAGAAGCAGCTGATTCTGCTGTTAATATTTCTGTTTCCTCTTGGTTATGTACACTAATTTCTCTTGTCTTGTAATGTTCCATCATGGGCTCTTCTTTCTTAGGATTTTGTAGGAGGTGAAACTGTTTTGTAGAAGATTTGAATGTCTTTGCCCAAAATCTTGGAAGTACTTTCAAATCCATGAACTCTTAAAATCAAATTATCTACTTGGATTTTTTTAGACCTTCAGACAGCAATCCAACATGAAGTCTTGTTTATAATTTTGAACTTTTAGTGGAGGATGTTTCTTCTCCTCAACTTACCAGTGTAAAAGTTTATGATACCAAGTTCAATTACCATCTAATTTTGTGATTATTCTTTTCTTATTTATACTTTCATTGATAAACTTAACATTTGTGGGTTCATGTGATCCTCCAATTTAGCTTTCCATCTTTCACAGGCCCCGAGCCATGGTCATGCCTTTTGCATGTCTATTAACGTTGGAATTTCTGCTTGCCATTCTGTATTTCAGATTTCTGCAATTTAACTTGCTTTTTTTCAAGGTCAGTTACGTGTACAAATAAAACTTACATGTACAAATAAAACTACCTTGCATATAAGAAGTCTAGAATGAAGTCTAGTAGAAACTACATATGATGTGGTACGTGTTTGGTCCATATGTTGTCTGAGCATTTTCTCTACTCAGACTATTTCCCATTATTCTTAGTGCCCCTTGACTATTGTCTGTGGCCTTCTTATCCTAAAAATTAGGGTGTAAACTTAAGCTCATTTTCAATGACAGTAGTAGATTATTTGTCTCTCTTACTATTGGTTCCTAATACCTATTTGTTTTTCATTTTCTAGCACACAATAGAGACTCAAATCTATTTTTATAAATGAATCTATCTTTGAGTCTAGTCTGTGCTCACACTATCAGATTTATTCTTACAACAATAACTACTAAACATCTGATTTTGTAAGAAGCTGAGTAATTTCAGATGGACTTTACATTTTATATATATATGAATAAATATTCTATTACATAGATGTTGTTTTACCTATACGTAGTTAAAAATTTAATGTATTAAGTTCATATATCTGAATTGAAGCTTTCAAATATATGTTTTTTAAACTTGAGAATTATAAAGTGTTTTAATGTTAAATTTTTCTTTCTTAGGTAAAGGAAAAAATAAAGATTAGCTTATAAATTGTTCTCAAGTGCTCCAGTAGATTATTTAGCACAAATTATATTTATCCTTGGGAATATTTTCTCAGTTTATGTAGAAGACATGAATGGCTTAAAGAAAGAAAAAATCATTTTATATTAATGTTTATAAAGAAATACAAAATATCACTTTCATAATGAAATAACAAGATTACATTTATTGGAATAATGTTGATGGTAATTGTAGAAACAATTTTGTTAATGGGAGAGTGTTACATTGTTAGGATGATATTTAGACATATAAACATCATTAGCAATGGCTTACCATATTCCCTAGAGCCTCTTAGGATACTCTTTGACAGTTACTTAAAAGGAGAGACATCAGTGTCTGTCAATTATCCTCAGTGGAAATGTAGACCACTAACACATTCAGATTTACTTGATTTCGTTAAAGGAAAAAAGGGACGGTACAAGTTTTTCTTTGTCTGGAAATTTCAACTTAGTGAAGCCTTACAAAAATCATTTTTAAACAGGAATATACTGATAGAATTATTTATATAATATACAATACAATAAGACATTAAAGAAAATTGATAAATAATGCTTCTCACTAAATATATTAAAGAACTATAATATGTAAAAATCAGTGTATCATGTTCTATGGGATGGGGCTGGGTTATATCATGGACTGGAAATTTGATGAGCTATTCTAAGATATTCTGAATTTTTACCTAAAATTCAACAGTAAATAGAAACAAAATCTAAGATTACCAGTAATTATATTAAGTCCACATTATTTTTATTTGAATTCCCTGCTCTTTTTTCTCATTCACAGCTCGACAGCTAAAGCACTTAAGAACTTGCTAAATATGGTATGTGTGTATACATATTCTCTCTCTTCACATATATGTGTGTGTGTATATATATATGAAGTATATAAGTATATATAGGCACACGTGCACACATACATATATGTCTAAATATGTGGGGGAGTACATAAGACTCACTTGAAAATTAAAAGCCAGTTTTTTCCTCATTAAAAATATCCACATTGTAATTTCCACTTCCAGGCATACTGAAGTAGCATTCATCAGAGTTACATTAAGTTAAAAACATTAATATAAAAAAGTAAATTTTAAAACAATGATCAACTAGGATATTTAATATTATAAACAGACTTCTTCAGGAGGACTTAACAAAATCAAATGTATATGCTTAAATTGATGAATATATAATCATAGTTCAAGATGTTAACACTTCTTATAATAATCAGTAGAATAAGGCTTGGTGCAGTGGCTCATGCCTGTAATCCCAGCACTTTGGAAGGCCGAGGCAGGTGGATCACCTGAGGTCAGGAGTCTGAGAACAGCCTGGCCAACATGGTGAAACCCTAGTCTCTACTAAAAACACAAAAATTAGCTGGGCATGGTGGCATGTGCCTGTAATCCCATCTACTTGGGAGGCTGAGGCAGGAGAATCATTTGAACCCATGATGCGGAGGTTGGAGTGAGCTGAGATTGTGCCACTGCACTCCAGCCTGGGCAATAGAGTGAGACTCTGTCAAAAAAAAAAATTGATAGAATAAGTAGGCAAAATATCAGATGGATTTGCAGCTTTTATTAGAACTCTGTAGTAGCTTAATTGGATTACCATTTATAGTACTACAAATATGTATACATACTAATACACATTGAAATACTGCAGAATACATGCTATTTTCAAGTACACACAAAACTTTAAGTATGATTGACTACATTCTGGGACATAAAATAAATCCTAAAACATAAAATGTTTGAAATCAAGCAGAGCATGTTCTATGAATAAAAATGGAATTACATTAGAAAACAATAACAAAATAGTACCTGAAATGACTCATCATAGTGAGGAATTAAGAAATACATTTCTAAATAGTCCCAAAATAGAATAAGTTGCTAAGAAAATGAGAAAATACCACTGAAAGAAAATAAAATCACAAGATATCAAAATTTGTGAAAAGCAGCTAAGGCAATGTGAAAAAAAATTAAGGATTTAAATGCTTATATTAGGAAAAACAGAGAAAGTTATTGATCAGGAACTTAAGCTGCTTTTTCAGAAGCCAGAAATTTAAGGGCAAAATGAATACACGGTATACAGCAGGAAGGAAATAGGTTTTAAAAAGCTTCTAGAAAAGTAATAATAGATAATTTACAAAGTGGGAAAAATGAAATCATAAGGTGCTTCTATAAAAATAACAATAAAAAGATAAACAACTAGATAGAATGAACAAGTGGAGAAATAGAGACACAGGGAGAAAGTGAGGGAGAGAAACAAGGAAACAGCAGCACTAAAGCTCCCACAGACATTAAAAAGTGAGTGCAAGAATATTTGAAAACTTGTGCCATACAAAATAATATATAAATTATACCATTAAATTAGCCTCAATGCCATACATAATAATATATAAATTATACCATTAAAAAATTCACCTCAATATAGTGAAATTCCTTGAAAATCAAAAATCCATAAAACTTACAAAGAAATACAATTAAAATATTAATATTCCTACATATTATTTAAATAAATCAGATTTGTAATTTACTGGAACTTTAAAATGAAATCTCCAGTTCCAAATGACCTCACAAGTATATTATATTAAACCTTTACAAAAGCAATAACAGGTATCTTTACAGAAACTGACTTTCCTTTGATATGTCAATTTGGTGAGGTTACAGTCCTAGTCATTCAGTTAAGCACTAATTTCAGTGTTCCTATGAAGAATTTTGCAGATGTCACTAAGGTACAACAGCTTCTGCCTGGGCCCAGGGAGCTCCATCCTGCTCCTGATCGCTTCTTGAATACTGTGAACAATAGCTTTCTCTAATGCCCATATGTTCCAACCTGTCTATGATCTTTGGTTCATAGGGTTTGATCTTGCTTAGACAGGCACTACAATCACTTAAGTCAATTTCGTATGGTAAGTCAGTCTCTCTTTCTCTCTCTCACTTTATCATCCATATGTCTCCCTATCATCTATTTATGTATATGTATATATGCATGTACACAAACACAAATATGTATGATATATACCTTAGTAATTCTGTTTCTCTTCTTGAACCCTTATTGATACACAAAATAAATGATGAGGAAATAAAGGCCTACTCAATTCATGTGGAGAAGTCCAAAGTGGTGTTTGGAAGAAAAAGTAAAGTCCTACTTGAGTTAAATAAATGATGACAAAATGGTGAAGAATATGTATTGAAATTCTCCATAAGATCAAAAAATTGTAGAATATGAATAATAAACTGAAAAACTGAGGTGACTCTAGGAACTAGTGAGCAGAATGGTGGTGGGGGGAAAGGGGGTTACAAATACAGATTTTGATGGTGGAGTAGATTCTGGCTCTGTAAGTTCTGCATGTGACTATGAGAGTGTTTAAATGAGAAACAAAAATAACCTGTTATGTGAAGAAAGACCAGAGTGTAAGATATTCCTTAGGAATGGAATCTCTAGAAATGGAGATTGGTTATGAAGCTGAAGAAAGACTATTGGAGTTGAGATTTGCACTAGACTCAAATTTTCTATAGAAAATCCCACAATCCTGGTGATTAATTTCAAAGGCAAAAACTTTTCATCAAATTTTCCTAATATCAAAGCATTTTCCGGCAGTGAGTGTATGGCTAGTCTCAGCCATCATAAGTATTGATAACTGCAACTTTTCTGGCAAGTACCTAATTACCAATTAATGGGATACAATTCTGTCTTTTAACCTGCTGGTAAATAGTTAGTCCTTTTACAATTTCGAGTTCACGCATGGTCACTACTCATTAAAAATTGAAAAGAAAACAATGCAAGTGGAAATTTTCTTAACATCTATCTTTGCATAAACATTCCATATTTTTGTAATTATTTTCAGTGACAGTAAGAAAAGATTGAGGCTATCTGGAGTGCCAGCATTTCAAGTTTTCAATGTCATTGTATCAAGTATAAATAAATATTTATTAGCTTCCAAATAAAACCAGATTATTTTCATTTCTGTCATTTCCCTTTTAACTGTATTGAAACCAGATCATTAAACAATAAAGATGTTATCATAAAAATCAGAAACAAAACCAAAGTAAACAAATAAAAAAGAAGTGGGGAGGTGATTGTGGAAGAGTTAGTGAAATCGATTGCCTAAATTGATAAACTACTAAGCACAAATATGCTATTAGGATACATAAAGAACAAGATTCATGTAAATTCCAGTTTCTACAATTGCGTGCTCATTGTGGCAGGTGAGGCCAGTTCATTTGCCAGACTATCCGATCCTACACCTCTCCTCTCTGGTCATCTTTCTGCTGTGCATCAAAATCTGACAGCATTCTAGTCACCATGTAAGGTCAGTCAGCTTCCCATTGGGAACAAAGATTTATATGCTCCGTCAGTTTTTTTCAGAATAACAATATTCTAAGTGAATACTGCTGTAGCTTTACAAATACAAAGTTCCCAGAAATGTCCTTTCAAAACAGTATAGAAAAAAGGCTAACATTTATGCAATGTTTTATTTATTTAATTTTTGATTATATACATTGTCCAAGAGTTTATATTGCAAGAGAAATCAACCATGTAACAAACTGTCTAGAGGAAGGTATGTTTTCGAGAAATACCAGTAAGAATTATTTTGTCTTGGGAAAAGAATATTTTCTAAAAGTAATTATCTGAAAGCTTTTAGCAGTCTTTTGATTCTAATACAAATTTCATTTTAAAATTTTACTTCAAAATTACTCAAATATTAAAAGTGTCTTCAAAATCTGAAGCTATTTTCTAGGTCATTACACATTTACTAAGAGATTATTTATAGTACATTATCTAAAATCATAAAAATGTAGTCTTTATGGAGATGTATACTTTACAGAAAAAAAATAGTATAATAGTACACATTCATTTGTACTTGACAAAATGATTATAGGCCAGGATATTCTGATTAACTTAGAATTAACAGATTTTTAGAGAATTGGGAAATATAAGTGGGTCTTTTATCATGTATATAAAAAACAAAATTATCATAAAAAATTTCTGATTTCCACAAGCTATTCATAAATATTTAACTTGTAATGCTTTAAATAAGTACTGTTTATATCAATTGCTATTAGTAAATAATTCTGTTAGAGTTTTCCCTTGTTTCATTAGGTACAGAGTTAATGTGATTCAAATAAAATTTCCATTCTCTAAAAGTTTAAAATAAGATTCTGTTACAATATGAATAACAGAAGCCATAGCAGTTTTGGTGGGTTTAAAATGATATATTTTAGAAAGCAGACAGTTACTTACACTTTTAAATTAATTTCAGTGCCAGTCATAGAATGGAAGATGCTTTATGAAGGTATAACAGTGTCAATGTGAATGTAATTTACTGTTCACAACACATCACAGGAGTCCACAGATGGCCATAAGAAATAGCCCAACCCCCTGCAAGTCTCACAAAGCTTGCTGAGATTAGCAGGAAATGTATTTGTCTTCTCAATCAATTCATATTTAGATAAAAACATACCATTCCTTATTATCATTTTAATGCAAGAAAGGATAGGTTTAGCTGCAACCTTTCTTACTCAATATAAATGAGGTAAACTTTCCCTAGAAAATAAAAACAAAATGGTATTTTTAAAAGGGAAGATTTTTAATGCCTTTAAAAAATTATAGGTAACTTAAGATGAAAAATGTTAGAGAGACTTGAAATTAACTGTTCTTTTTATCAGAATGATATATTGAAAATAATATTAGGGAAGATAGGCTTACACAACTGAAAACATTCAGGTGAATGTCTTTGAAAGGTTTTAACATTATGGATCAGTAGCTACACACACACACACACACACACACACACACACACACACACACACTTGCTCTAGCCACTAGATAGTGTATCTATGTTTCGTCTTTGAGGATGCCCACCCAGCAGACTGAATAGAATTCTGGGTGGTGGTTTTGAGCTAAAAATAATTCAGGATTTGGATTCTCCAGAGATTCACCTGCTCCCTCATTATGCCAGAGTTTCAGAATTTCTGAATCATTTTTGTTGACAGGCGCTGGATTTGCCCTTTTCAGGTCTAGGGTTTGTTGTCTTCTGTTAAGTGTTGTCAGATTTTTAATGGTCTTATTTTAATCCTCCAGGGACTAATGTGTAGTTCTTTGGTTTGTAAGTGCTTGCTTTAATCTCTGTTGTTGTTGTTGCTTGTAACAGAATAACTGAGCTGGGTAATTTATAAAGAAAAAATATTGATTTCTTACAGGTATAGAGGGTGAGATGTCCAAGGCAGAGGGGCTGCCTCTGGTGAGGCTCTTCCTGCTGATGAGAACCCCACAGTGCTTCGAGACAGTGCAGAGCATCTCATGGTTAGGGGATTGAGCTTGTTCATGTGCTATCTCAGGTCTGTTTTTCTTATAAAGCCACCAGTTCCCTTTTCATAACCTATTAATCCATTAATCCATTGATCCATGAATTGATTAATTCACTCATGAAGTCAGAGCCCTCATAATGCATTCATCTCTTAAAGGATCTAACTCTCATTACTGCCACATTGGGGAATAAATTTTAAAGTGAGTTTTGGAGTGGACATTCAAACCATAACAGGGCTTTGTATATGAATAAGCCTATCACTGTAGGAAGTTTACAATTTGGAGCTAATTAAATCTAAGGTATTTGATATTGTTTTCTAGTATATTTAAAACTTGAATACTTGAAGTCTCTAATATGAGGCTCTTTATAAAGTTATTTAGTTTTCAGAGCATTTTATCTATCATAGGATAGTAATCAGAATTATTCTCTTAAGTTGAGATATAAATAAACCTAAACAAACTCAAAGACTAGTTCACACTTATGAAGAATTTAACAGATATTGCTTTTTTAATTTAGATATCAGCTACCACTTTTTACTAAAGACTAAATTGAGTATACATTTTTATGACACTAAACTACTTGAGAGTTATATTTTAATAATTGAGAAAAAATAAAGAAATACTTTTAAGTAGGAATTTGTGATAATGGATATATGGCAATTGATTTTTATCAGTTAAGGGTTGGAGTCTGACTTCAGATACATCAAAGTTCAAATCGTGGCCACAGGAACAGACTATGTGGCACTTGAGAATGTTGCTTAATTTCTTCAAGACTAATTTATTTATCTATAAAAAGATGATAATAAGGATAAATCCTCATAGGAGTTTTGAGATTTAAATTGTACCATTCACGTAAAATTTTGGCATAGTACATGACATAGTTTTTAAACTCCAAATTTAGCTGTTATCATCATCACGTTATTATTATTGATTGAATTATTCATCATTTTCTTCATGAATGATAAAATCACATATAGTAATTTTTCCAGATACATTTCTTCATATTTGTTAACTAAAGTGAATAAAATATAAACATTGATTCCATTTTTTGTTACTCTGGGACCAAGTTACCTTTTCCTCCTTTTCTAGTTTTTAGTACATTGATAAGCATCCAGTCTTTGAAGGACTGATGTTAAGGGCAGAGTGACATGGTACTTCACGTGTGCTGGGCTCCATGCTCTTGATGACAATTGCATTCAGAAGAAGGCTTAATGGGAAGAACCCAAATAACTTGAATAATATGGGCAAAGAATATGCAACATAATTACTACTTCCCACAGGATTATGACTTAATAGGAAAAGATATAATTTCTCCTTTTATAAGGAGGGTGGTAAAGAGTATAATCTTAGGTCTAAATCTGATTGCAATAGTATTTGGAGAAGATTTTTAAAATGCACTATGTTTGGAGAAAGATCTGGTTTCTCTTTCGAAAGCTAAAACAGGGGCTCAGTCTGACCCATGGCTTAACATGCCTAATGGAACCTAACAATTTTATGGCACTGTACAGTAACTGATGTGCTAGTTCCGCCACTGTGATTTATTAGAAGTGCAGTTTTAAGTAACATCCCTACCTTTCAGAATTTAATTATTTTCAGATGTCAGATGATATTAATCATATCTGAGCTTACTAGCTCACTAGAATCAAATAACAAAACTGCAAAAAAGCAAAATGAAATGAAACATGCAAAAGTATACAAAGTACTCTATCTAATAGGTATTCTAATAATACCTGGTATATGATTTTAACAGTTTAAAGACTTTGGGTTTTAACAGAATTTCACATACTCTGAATTACATCTATAAGTGTCTGTTTGTACATGTACATACATGTATAGTATATATGTGATTCTCTTCCAGCTATACCTATTAACTTTTTTGTTTAGTTCTGTTTTACCAATGTCTTTTTGTAGACTGGGAAGTTTATTTTCACATCTCTCTTTATTGTGAAACTCCCCAGGCATAAAACTAGCAATAGAAGTCTGGTTCTTACTTGTTAGCACCTATCTGATAAGGCTTTTGCTGAAATGAAAAAATGCCTGATGGACTCACGCATTCATATTTTATTCTGAATTGTTCTGTGATAACCCTATCTCCTCATCATTTCTGGTCATCCCACTTTTCTCATCTCAAACTTAAGGCTTATATAGATTCTCTAATTCTCTCTCAGAAACTTCTCCACTACTTACTGTAGAGAACAGACATTTGGATGTTCTTTTCATAATATATGGGATGCTCAGTGTTCTGTGAGGCTGCCATCAAGTACTTACCTAGATGCTTTATCCAACAACTGTCAGTCAATAGTACTGGTGTGCTGCTGGGTGTGGAGTGGGCTCTTCTATGAGAGATTCACTTCCATAGTCCACCCCATTGGAACCTAGCCATAGGTATCTTTGGTTTCAGAAGTTTGAGGTTCCCTAAAGTTTTTTACTGAGGAAGAAACCAAAAACCCTTTTAAGATAACCACATGAAAAAGAGTGACCTCCATTAAGCTACTTTTTTTTTTTTTTAATGGAGTGTTGCTCAGTCGCCAGGCTAGAGTGCAGTGGCGCGATCTCAGTTCACTGCAACCCCCGCCTCCCGGGTTCAAGTGATTCCCCTGCCTCAGCCTCCCGAGTATAAGCTACTATCTTTATCCTTAGTTATCCTATAAGCATACTGACTCTCCCTTTTAAACTAGAAAAATTCACTCTCACATACCAGTGCCTTTCCCTGAACTCTGTTACAGAGTAAACTGAAAGTTCTCTTTGATTAAATATTATATTTTGCTTTAACAAAGACAGTATTGGTGTTGAAATAATGTCATTCACCTTTTCTCTCTCAAGACCTTAGTTCTTTGTAAATAATTGCATCTTTGCTTTCAAAACTCTAATTTATATTAAAATATTAAACATCTGATTAGAAGATAAGTTGACTTATTTGTCCTTTTTTAGAAGGTCATTTTATCAGCTCCTCTTCCATGAAGTGAATTAACTAGGGCCCATTAGGTGATGCATGTCATTGACTCTTAGCAGAAAGAAAAGATACAGGGGTCATATATGACTGTTAGGGTTGCCATAACAAAGTACTACAACAAGGTGACTTAAACAGCAGAAACATAGAGTCTCACAGTTCTGGAGTCTAGAAATCCAGTTGCTGGCAGTATTGGTTCTTCTCAAGTGCTCTGAGGGAGAATCTTTTCTATGCCTCTCTCCTACTATTTTGTGTTTCTTGGAAAGCTTTGACACGTGAATGTCTGTCTTCATGTTCACAAAGTTTACTCCCTCCGTGTGTGTGTGTGTGTGTGTGTGTGTATGTCCAAATTGTTTCTTTTTATAAGGGCACAAACCATATTGTATCAGAAGGCTTATCCTGCTCCAATATGACCTCTTCTTAACAAATTATGACATTCAGATGTACCAAAATGTAGAACTTCAACATATGAATTTTAGGGACAGGACATACAATTCAACCGGAAACAAGCCACAAAGACAAAACTCTCTTAGTTAATACATCTGAAGCCTGTCCCGCTATGAATTATCCTTAGTACTTTATTCACTATAGTTTGTCTTTACTATCACAGGCCATGCAATTCTTTGTAATCTAACTTGTAGCCAAAATGCTGATTTCTATTCATTGTGTCCTCTCTACGTATCCATGCAAAAAGGGTGCTCTAGCATATCTGCATATGAGAAAGCTATATTTACCCACATATATCTGTAAAAATGGTATCACAAGAAATAACACAATAAAATGTACACAATGAGGAATATACAATTCTTGTTACCATACATTAGATAAGAAGTAGCAATCGATTCTTCAAGCTATTGAAAATTTCCTTTTTATATCCTTCCTAACATTCAACATGTAGCAGACATCAGGAAACTTTAGAAGAAAATCTTATTCCTACATAAATTATTCTAATTCTTTCTCATGAGTCAAACAAACTTTATTTTGAAAAGTACATTTAAACAAACTTGTAGTTTGAAAAGTAAAGAGCTTATTAAGTTAAATTAGGAGTTAACACGGCTTATTCTTTCAGCAGTACATAGATGTGTTACTCATTCTTCTTTAACCCGAGTATTTTTAGTAAGAAATAATATTCTTGTACCCTTTCTGTATATTGCATTACCAAAAAGAGTGGGTACATATTTTCCATTTACCTGAAATAAAAGTACTTTTATAATGCTCTACAATTTCTCAAACTATGTAAATTGTGTAATAAGAAACATATTATCCTTACCTCTCTCTGCCAACAATTGAGAATAATTAATACACAGCATCAGGTAGTAAAACAAAAGTTGTATATTCATTGCAATTATTGCATCAAGTATTTCTGGAGAAGACAGTAGGTGTCAAAATATATTTTCAAATATTCTTAACTTTCTCATTCTTTTAACACATGAATGAAATCTTGAATGCACACAGGAATCTAGAGTTATGACATTTCTTCTAAGAATTACCATAGTAATTCTGTATTATTTTCTTTGTAATTGATATATTGAAGGAATAAATATGTGCCTAGCTTGATTTTATCTTGTTGAAAGTGATCTATTTTTACTTGTACAATTTATTTAAGAAAGCAACAAATAAAAGGTCAATTTACAAGGAAAAAATTATGAAGACACTTGTTGCAGCTGTCAGGAAACAATGATCAATAAATATTTTCACGTTTCTTCACACTCATGGTTTACTGAGAAAAGATTACTGACGACCTATGTTAAAGAATGATTGAAGGAAAAACAAGCCTTGGAAATTAAATATAGGGACCTTCTGAGAGATTTATAAACAATTTTCCCTGAAGCCATTTGTTTACATTCCCTGGTTTATAAACCTAGAGACCTTCTGCTCTCTCTAGAGAGCATTTCTTTATATCTAGAGCAAACATCAATTTATTTTCATCTCTAGAGAAGTAGATTGCCAGCTACCTTATATAAGTTCCCAGTTTCATAGGTTTGGAGTTATCCTCCTCTGATACATACCCTGAAATATATGGAGTGACTTTCTTCTTTTATTCCTTCACCCCATGGGGATTTGGAATATGTGGAACTGGAACAAAATGTTCTGTTAGTAATTGTTTCACCACCTCTGATTCACCACTGTCTATAGTAATGTATACTTGTCCAAGTAGGGCAACCTCTTAAACCATTCTTTCCATTTCAAAATTTTCTATATTATTTGAATCATTTATATTTGTAGAAAGAAGGAAGAAAATGTAGGAAAGAAGATGGAAAGAAGGAAAGTTGTGTCTAAATATGATATATAATGAAAAAGCTAACTAGATGGATGCAAAATTTTATAAGTATAAATCATTTGAAGTAAGATCCAGATACATATGTATAGAACAATCTTGATAATTTACAAATGTAATATACAGAAAAAATGTTACCAAATAATACAGAGAGTTTGATACAATTTATATTAAATGTAGTTTGTCTTTGAAGTATTATTTGAGGATATTCATGACTGCTCAAAAAGACTAGAAAAACACAAGGAATTGATACAAAACTTAAGTGTTAAGCAAAAATTAGCGAGTATTTTATGAGATACAGGTAATATCTCGTGTGTGTGTGTGTGTGTGTGTGTGTATGTAATGTTTAAAGAAGTTGCCTGTGAGATAGAATTCATGATATGCTTAAGTATATATTGCAAGTTAGTAATAGTTAAGACATGTTAAACATAGATGAAATAAGTGGAATAAACAAGAGTGCTACTTTCAAATAGATATAAAGGGAAAGATCAAGTCATAGGCTATGATTATTGCACCACTGGGCTGACAGTTGTTATCCCTAAATTGGCCGTCTGCTTGTGACTTCCATTATGTTCTAATTTGGCCCCTCCTGGGCTCTTTCCAAGAAACAGCTAACTACCAGTTACTGTTCATTAGATTAATTCGTGAGTTACAGCTATGACCAGGACTGCTTGCCCTGGCATCTCTTTGATGGAAAAAAAGTATATTTGTGTTGGTACAATCATTCTGTTGGACTCCTCAATCAAATCTTAAATCTGGTCCCCATTAACCACCATCAGTTGGAAAGACTGATATGGTGGAGAGAAATAGACACACAAATAAATGTTGCATAATCCAGGGTTCAGGTAGTATAATCTTTCATCCTATCCTATTGCTTTCCTCTTGCTTTTACTATATGGTTTTAACTGAGTTTATAAACTATGTCATTCAAGAATTTTAGTTTGGCCTGAGATACATTCTGTTCCATAACTTCTGGAATAGATTGCTTTACAGTAGCTTTAAGACCTCCATTACATAAAGACAATTTCTTACACCTCATTAAAATATAAACTAGTGCTATATATTATTTTTATCCATATTATATTACCAAATAAAGAGGTTATGAAAGGACATGTTGAATGCAATAAAATGCTATCATAAGGCAAAGGTGGCAGGATGTTATGAGGGTTCAGATGTCTAGAGAAATTTAACACTGTATTATTGTTCTGATTTCTAAGAAGAAGGATATATCACTTGACAAATTAAAGATTAATAAAACAATCACAATAGTTTTCTTTTTTGGTGTGGATTGGTCATTTTTAATAATCAGATTAAAGCACTCAATCAAGAATATGCTCTTTTTTATGGCTGCCTAGTATTCTATGGTGTATATGTATCACATTTTCTTTATCCAATCAAGATCATGCCTTTTGCAGGAACATGGATGAAGCTGGAGGCTATTATCCTTAGAAAACTAATGCAGAAACAGAGAACCAAGTACTGCATGTTTTCACTTATAAGTGGGAGTTAAATGATAAGAACTATGAACACAACGAAGCAAAATCAGACACTGGGGTCTACCTGAAAAGGGAGGATAGGAGGAGGAAGAGGAGCAGAAAAGGTAAGTATTGGGCACTGTGCTTAATACATGCATCTTTTACTACATTTAACTGCAGATTTTATTCCGGTAATTCTAACCTGTTCTCTACAGGTGCCCTGTCACTATTGTTTCTATGGTTAAACTGGTCTTCTTTGGGTTCTGCAGCTTCACCATGCTTCTCTCAACTTTCTGACAACTGTATAAGCTTTGGTGTTTGCCTGGAATACTCTTCTCTTTGCTCTTTGTCCTAATTCTCTTTCAAGTATCAGTTCATAGACTGCCACTATCCTTATTTTATATTCATAATGTACCCTGTAACTTTCCTCTGACATACTGAATTATTGATTATTAGGTAAATATATTTCTTTACCTCTTGCCTGTGAGCTTTAAAGGTAAGAATTATGCATGAATTTGATCACCATGGTATCACAATAACCCAACTGCCTAACAAATAGAAGATAATTGGTAAATAAAGTAATACAAATTCCATGAGTGCTCAAGTAAGATGACAATGTGAAAGAGTTTTAATGCATTTAGTGACATGGATATAATTTGAGTTTTGAGTAATTAAAGTTATGTTGAAGTAGAAAGGTGGAGTCAAGATCTGGTGCACTGAGAAGTTGATTGTGAGGATATTGGAATAGTAAGTATAGAAAATTTATTTCAGAAGTTTAATTTTGAAGAAAGGAACAAATACCGGGGAGTGCCTACAAGGTGGAGTGAGGTTGAAAAGGATTTTATTGTTATTTGTCTTACTAGTTTATATCTGAGACAGAATATATAGATGCTGTTTACAATAACTTAATAAAATAAGATAAATTGAAGATATGACAGCAAGAGGGATGCAATTAAAGTACAAGGACCCTAATGAGGTGAAAGGGTAGGGAGTATAGGCAAACATAGGAATACATCAAATTTGGGGAAATGTACTTACACACTTGTAATACGGCTGAAAGAAGATAAGGGTATCATGATAGAATAAGATGGCTTGATTTTTTTTATTCCATGAATTAAGAAACTGGGACATCTCCTTTAAGAAAGGTAAAGATATAGGGAGATGTTAATAGGATAAATGTTTGAAAATGATAATGAATTTTTTATCTAGTACTCACTACATAGAATTAGAAAACTCAGAAATTTTTAATAGCAGGATTACAATATTTAGAGTCTCGTTAAGGTTGATGACCATTACTTAAATGGGCAGAAAGTATCCCCAGTGGGAAAAGTTCTCAAAAAGGATTCAACATCTCAGGGACAGGACTACTGGATAAAGAAGAGAGTTAGGGGTTTTTATCACTTTAGTGTAGCAAAAAAAAGGAAATGGATAAAATACTTTCCGAATATTGAAAAGAGACTGCTAGAATTGAAATTAATAGACATTAATTTTAAGCAGGAAGGTGTTGTGTAGGGTAAAAGTTGTAAAATCCACTTGCGTTAATTACTATTTCATTATAATTAATCTTGATACCATATAAGAAAAATTCCTTATTTTCTTCTTCAAAATGTTTTTGTGTATCCTTGGACCATTATTCTCAATAATAATTAAGGATTGCCATTCTAAGTTTCATTCATATTCCTTTGAGAAATTATATGGGAAGAATTCTCAGTCTTTAAATTATTTTGGGAAATTTTGTCGTCATTGAAGTTTTTCATATATGAAAGCAATATTCCATTCCGTTTGGTCAAATATTTGACTTTCTTGAAAAATGACTTCTAATTTTCTTAATTAAAGTTTTGTACACCATATTAAATTTATTTCTTTGTACCTTATGATATTAGTTGCCAGGATAAATAATAACTCTTCTAAATTAGATTTCTATATTACTTTGTTGCTGGTCTATAGAAATGCAAGTGATTTGTTTTTATTGTTGTTATATATAGCCACCTTACTAAGCTTTCTGTGTAATTCTAGCAATTTTCAGATTTTCAGGTTTTTATGGAGGCAAATTAAACTACCCTTGAATAAAGACAATTCGATTTATTTCTTCCTAATTCTGTGTTTGTATTTCCATTTTGATAATGCTGGAGAGGTAGTATCTTACCATGTTTTGTTTTTGTCATTGTTTGTTTTTCTGTTTTGAGAAAGGGTCTTGCTCTGTCTCCCAGGCTGCAGTGCAGTGGCCAGATCATGGTTTACTGCAGTCTTGACCTCTGGGGCTTCAGTGATCCTCCTGCCTCAGCCCCCTGTGTAGCTGGAACTACAGGTATGCACCGCCATGCACGGCTATTTTTATTTTATTTTATTTTATTTATTTAATTTATTTATTTTTTGGAGAGACTGGGTTTCACCATATTGCCCAGGCTGGTCTGGAACTCTGGAACTGTTGGGCTCAAGTGATCCACCTGCCTTAGCCTCCCAATGTACTGGATTACAGGCATGAGCTACTGTGCCCTGCTCTCCATCTTACAATGTTGAATAGAGATGATGTTAATAGGCATCTTTGCTTTATTAAAATCTTCAAACTAATTTACTTAAAATCAGTCATGAAATGCCAAGTTTTCTTTACCATTTAGTTCTGAGTATTATTTTGATTCTGTTATGATTTCTTCTATACTTAAAAATTATTTAGAGTAGAAGACTTACGTGGTTTAACTTTGTGTCCCCACCCAAATCTCAAATTGAATTGTAATCCCCAGGTGTTAAGAGAGGAATTGGTGGACAATGATTAGATAATGGGGATGATTTCCCGCATGCTGTTCTCATGACAGTGAGTGAATTCTCACAAGATCTGTTGGTTTTATAAGTTCCTGCCTTCTCACACACTTCTCTCTCCTGCTGCCATGTGAAGAAGTGCTTCAGCCATGATTGTAAGCTTCCCGAAGCTTCCCAACCATGCAGAACTGTGAGTCAATTAAACCTTTTTGCTTTATAAATTACCCAGTCTTGGGCATTACTTTATAGCAGTGTGAAAACGGACTAATACAGAGACTCACACACACACACACAATACACATTGACTAGGATGTTAATTTGATTGTCACTGAATCCATGGACAAACTTAAGGAGAATCAATATTGTTACAACATTGAGTTTTCAAATGCATTTCATGTATTTAAGTAGGTTGTTTGTAGATTAATCTGAGTTTTCTACGTACATAATAATGACACCTGTTAATAATGACAAGTCTGTTTCTTATTTTGTTATTTTAATCCCTGTTTTATTTTACTGCTACAGTAAACGTTGAATAAAAGAGCAGAGAGCATTTTTGTCTCCTTCCAGAATTCACGAAGAAACTAACTTTTCAGTTGCTATAAGATTTTTGTAGAACCCAAGAATCACTGCCTCACACATACAGTTCTTGCTGCTTGGAGTGCAAGTAAATCATCATTTTTGTTTGCT
This sequence comes from Pan troglodytes, assembly GCF_028858775.2. Classification (NCBI taxonomy): domain Eukaryota; kingdom Metazoa; phylum Chordata; class Mammalia; order Primates; family Hominidae; genus Pan; species Pan troglodytes. The sequence goes on from NC_072404.2 coordinate 135,162,339, forward strand.
TATTTTCAATATTCAATAGTGTTCTCTACCTCTGATGCAAGTTACTTGAGACAACAGCTAAATATATTTCCTTCAAAGTAAAATAACTGGCCTGTTACTGGGCTTTCTGGGAGAAAGAGCTTCTAGCACTGACCTATCACAAAATTCTGACTCAAAATTACTATTACATGATGGCTAATGTAGCAGAGAAATTCTAATCAGGATGGAATAGCCAGGCAGCACTCACCGATAAAATGGAAATGGTAATAGAGGAGCATGTCATTCTAGCAACAAAGGATTAGAGTGTTTATTTTATTTATAAATAACATTATATTCCACAAATGTTTTGGGCACTAAAGACAGAAATCAGAGAAAAGCTAAAAGCACTGGATTATTTGATACATCCTAGTATTCAAGAGGTATGTACAAATAGTAATTATAAGGACCAAGAATTTTATTTAACAATTTGTATTGAAAAAATAAATTTAGAGACAAATGTCAGAAAATTATCAATTTAATGTCTGGGATAAAAGCAGACGTGTTTAATAAAGATGCTCCTCTTGTATAGCTGGAAGACAGACTATGCTAAATAACAGGCACATAACTTGATTATAAAACCATCAGAATTTCAGAAAAGCCTGTATTCAGGGCCTCAACATGTTTCTACCTTACAAGTTGGATCCTCACATGAAAGTAGTTAAGCCCTAAGAGTTGGGAGGGGGCCATATGGGTAAATAGCTTGAATATACTGACCCCCTGATTCCCATCCCCAATGTTAGAAAATAGCAGGGTCCTCTTTGCTGATGTCTGTGTAGTTGCTCTACCATGTAACACTTGTCCCCCTCAATATTTTCTCCCACTTTAATTCTTGGATAATTACTTCACAAAGCATCACTAGAAGTGATCTTGAATGTCCTGAACTAAGAAAAGCAAAGTATAAATCTGAAGAAAGGGAAGATTGTTGACACAGAGACAATCCATATCCCAAAGTTTAATGTTCCTGGAACCTGTCTTAACACAATGCAGGAATACAACTTGAAATATTGGGAAAAGATATGGTCCACAATATATGGAATGAAAGTGTCAGAAATACATTGGCAATTTCCAGGAAAATTTTAGAAGACATCCCTTTGGAAGAAACAATAACTAATACCACGAATGAGTATAACATTGGCATCACTTAGAAGTTCTAAATTGTCACAGTTGATACTACGAGATGCTGTTAAGGAACTGGGGATTACTAATGATGAACAAAAATGATTTGTAAAATATACTGGGGCAGGAGCATATCTATAGGAAGCTAATCTCTACTCTGTTCTGTGAACGCGAAGTTGCTTTGCCTAAAAGCTCTAACATTTGAGAATTTATATGTGAGATACTAGGAAATGGTTGACAATGGAAGGAGAGAGAAACTCCTACATGACAAAACTAATTCACATTAATAGTACAACTATCTTGGTCAGAATCTCCAAAGGAACAAGGATGATTATCCAATTGATGGTGCTGAATTATTTTCTGAATTGCCTTTGAATCCCAGTTCAAATGACTTACTGTTTTATTTGAGTTTCTGTACTTTGTAGAAGGCCTTGCTCACGTTTGAAGTCTAGTTTCATGGCTATGCCATGATTTCTCTTTATTTTCTTCTGTCTGTCACAATTAGCACTCTCATATTACTTAAATGAATTCTCATCTAACAAAATGCCCTATCCACCACAATGTGGCATCTGTTTCTAGTTGAGTGTTTTCATAAGCTTCATAATGTACCTACCTATCCATGTGTCTAGGTTTAAAGCAAAACTGATGGTCATGCTATGGAAATCATTATTCACAATCTTTCACTGATAAGCAACACGGAGATCCTACATGCAATAGTCCTTACAGAAGTGTGCAGTCTGTGTGTATGTGTACATTCCTATATTTTGAAGCAAAGTTATAATTATATTTTTCCCAGAGCACAGCCAGTTTTTACATAAGAAATTAAGGATTTTGACCATATGTGCTAATTAACTTGCTTCCTGAAGCCTTTACTTACTATGGAGTTGACATAATCTATTTAATTAAAAAAAGAGAGAGAGAAGCTTTGTGAGATTTCCTGTTTGCCAGCATGCATGCATAGCACTTTCCAGCAAGTATGACTATGGGATGGTATTACATGATAAAAGTCATCTCTCTTCATTGACATTATGCTGAAATGTGTTAAGTCTCTGCTATCACAAATGCAAAAGTCAATATGTGGTTTGGATAGACCGTCTGTATAATTTATTTTAGGTCATTTTTCACAATTATTCTATAAAAGCATTATTTGTATTTTTCCTTATGTGCCTAATTCAGATACTAAACCATATCCGGGTCTTCAACTTATTTATGTCAAATTACCACAGTATCATAAAAGTTATATTAAAATTAGTTTTTAGAAGCTGTAATGGCTATATAAAGCTAATTACATTATAGAAAACAGGAGGTTTTTTCCCATGCTCTAATGAGAGGAAAATAAAAGGTAAGTTTTGGTGAGGATGTGGAGAAAAGAAAATCCTTGCACACTGTTGGTGGGAACCAAAATTAGTAATACCATCATAGACAATCGTATGGTGGTTTCTGAAAAAAAAAAAACGAAAATAGAATCACCATATGATCCAGAAATCCTATTTCTGGGTATTTACCCAAAAGATTTAAAATCCGTAAATCCAAGAGATACCTGCACTCCCATATTCATCGTAGTGTTATTCACAGTAGCCAAGTTATAGAATCAACTTAAGTGTTCATCAACAGATGAACACACAAAGAAAATATGGTATACATAAACAATGGAATACTATTCAGCCATGGAAAAAGAAAGAAATGCTATCATTTGCAACAACATGGATGAAGTTGTACATTATAATGTTAAGTCATTATAGTCACAGATAAGACAAATAAGCCAGTCACAGAAAGACAAATACTGCCTCCTTTTACTTCTCTGTGAAATCTTAAACAATCGAACTCATAAAATAATAGAATAGAATAGTGGTTACCAAAGGCTAGGGGATGGAGGGAATGGGGGGATGGTGATCCAAGGGTACAAAGCCTTAATTAGACAGGAAGATTAATTTTTACTTGTTATTTGAGATCTATTGTACAGTGTGGTGAATATAGCAAATAACAATGTATTGTACATTTCAAAGTAGCTGAGAGTAAATTTTGAATATTCTCATTACAAAAATGATTTGTAATTGAGGTGATGAACATGTTAAGTAGCTTGATTTAATTATTTCACATTTTATTTATAGATCATAATATCGTTTTGTGCCCCTTAAATACATACAACTATAATTTTTCATTATATACAGCATATAATGCTATGATTTCATAGTATCATTTTTATGCATCTCTTTAGGTTATACCTAAAATCCCCTGAAAATAAAATTTCATGGACTGTCACCAATAATTTAATTTTTAATATAATAACTGTTTTGGCTTAGAAATAAAATATAAAAATTCATATCACTGAATTTATAAAAGCTATACTTCTAGAATTAGTGTGACATTCATAGCACAACACAGAAAATCATGTTTGAAGACATTTTTCAATTTGACTTAGAAATGTCATTGCCCCTCTTCCCATGTCTCTCTCACTATGGAAGCTGTATGTCATCAAAGTGAATCATAGCTATGCCATGGAAACCACTGATATACTACTGGGGGCTTCATTTAATGCTACAAGGAATAACCAGCATGTACAAATGCCTCTAAATTTCTAGTGTTTTTCTACTGAGAAGTATAACTGGGAAGAAAACTAATCAGTTTTTAGATTTTTATTCAGCACCTTCAGTGGTACCTATATTACTGCTGTGGATAGTGCAGATATATTTATCTATTATATCTCCTGAAGAGATATTTTCCCCCTTTTAGAATTTACTTAATGAGAACAATATAAATCATAAATTAAAAGGTGAATTAAGGAAGCAGCAATATCAAAAAATTTGCTCATTTAAATACAAAAACAAGTACAAATGGTGAAAATTATGCCTTTTACTTAGGAAACAAAATAAGAATGTTTAAATTCTACTTTAAAAAGCCACTGAATACAGGTTAATCTTAGACATTGTGTCCAAAAACTTGAAATTGGTAAAACTCTCTAAACTTATTCTGAAAAAAAATAAACAACAATCCTCTTATAACTAGTTATCAGATTCTCAGTTATTTTGCCATGTAGAGTAGATTTTGAAAAATAATATACAAAATGTTTATTTCAGAGATAACTATTTGAGTCACAGATCATCTTAAGCCTTATGAGAATGACCAATGGATTTCAGCCCCTATATCAAATATATTGTTTTAGGTACATTTTCACAAATTCTGTGCATTTAAGCTTAGCCAGAATGAGTAAGAGCCAAGCTCTCAAAGATGTTAGCTGCTGATTATCGGCTCAGTGACAAGTGGCTGAATCAACATCTTTAAGACGTCTAATCTTTCCAAATCTTCTTTCTATTAGACTATTTTAAACTGGTTACTATTTATTTGTGCACATGTGCTTTAAGAATCACAGGAGGAAGATGAATAAATAATGACTGTTCTAGTAAAATTTTTATTGTTTCAATTGCTATATATTCTATTGCAATTTTGTTCTGAGATTTTTATAGCAATTGTTAGACAGCTCACATTCATTCTGCATTTACTCTATTCCACACATGGAGGTAAGGGCTTTCGGTGGACAGTCTCTAAAATGACCTTTAATAATTCCTGTCTTCTGATGTTTACATCCTTGAATAATCCTCTCCCCTCTGGTGTGAATAGTACCTGTGTCTTACTTCTAAGTAAATTATGTGGCAAATATAATGGGATACTACTGTGTAGTTATGGTATGTTCTCAAGACTCCATCTTGATAGTTAATTTACTCTCTTTCTATTGCTGGATTTGAAGAAATAAATTTTCATAAATTAAGTGGCCTTGTTGGATAAGCCCACATAGCAAAGAACTTCAGAAGGATTCTAGAAATTGAGTGTGGCCATCAGCAAGAAACTAAAAGCCTCAGCTTTGTGGCCAAAAAGGAAATGAATTCTGCTAATTTGAGAAAGCTTGCAAAAGGTTCTTTCTCCAGTTGAGTTTGTGTAAGACCAAAGTACTGGCTGACACATGCATTACAGCCTAATAAGAATCTGAAGCAGAGAACCCAGCTAAGCCATGGACAGACCGTAACCCACAGAAAACCGGAAGATAATGTGTATTATTTTTAAATTGCTTAGTATTTGATGATTTGTTACGTGGCAATAAACAATGACTATATGGATTTTCATATATTAACACGGCCAAATTTCCAATAACCTTATGAGTCAGAAGTCTGTGTTTTACTGATGAGAAAACTAAAGAAAGAGAGATTAAGTAATTTATTCTGATAATTATCAGAGCCAAAATTACCAGTGAGGACTGCTATTTCCATAGCCCTTGTTTTTAACAACCTGCTGTATTTCCTTGCTAAAAAAATGTTTCTGAAAATTTGACTGACTTATTAACCAAGAACACTAATCTTTCTTTATATGTTGATTCAATTTTGTTTATGAGTTATTTTTGTTGATTCAACTCTATTTTCTATGGTTTTGACTAATATAACACAAAAACATTTTTTATCGTCAAGCCAATCATATTATCTAAAATGTATATAAAAATTTCAAATCATTTAATAAAATTAAATACATGGTTGTAAGTGTTTTATTTTAATTTATTATTAGGTTAGGTAGCGGCTAAAAATACTGAATGGCCCTAGATGGCTCTCAGGTGATCTTCTCTCCTAATACTTCAGGCTGTTTTTACCTGGTAATCTCAGAGCAGCAGGAAAATCAGAGCAGAAAAAAGCAGGGCTTCTTGAGCCCTTTCCCAGAATTTGCACAAAATTTACTTCTGCTTCCTTCTGTTGGTTAAAGCAGTTCCCAAATCCAGCACAAACTCAATAGATAGGGAAATGGAACCCACCTCTTAATGCAAGGAGATGTAAATTATTTATGATAATTCTAGTCTTTCACCCCAAAATTGTGAGTCTAACTCATGAGCATATTATTTAAATAAAATGTCTAAAAATTGCCTAGGCAAAGTAGAATGTTTAGAGGAAGGGCTTTCTAGTCAGAATACCATAATAAGATAAACTTATCTACCTAATTTTAGAATGTCAAGAAACAAAAGTGATACATCATCTCCATAACATGGAGCATACTTTTGGGAGATATGAGAAATTATCTTGAGGCAAGTGTATCTTCTAACTGTTCTTTGAATTATTAAACAACAGAAAAAGAATGTCATGTGTGATGATAAATATAGGTGAGCAAGAGGAATTAATGTGAATATTTTCCATGGAAAGGAAATTATATTTTCTACATACTTATATTAGAGAGGCACATTTGTTTTATAACTCCCATACTACCTCTTCTTCATTTACTTATAAAAACACACAAATCAAAAAATGTTCCCCTAGGGTAGAGTTATTTTAACATACATATTTATATGCCTCTACAAATACTATTGAAGTCCTTAATACAGTAAAGATTTTTAATAAATATTTAGCTTGAATGTAATCAAATATATTTCTTGTTCCTAACTGGAGAAGGAAAAACAAGTATTTTTGTCAGGTGGCATTACTCATAACTCAGGCAGAATTTTAAGATGGCCTCTCAAGGTCAATCTCAAGATTGATGCCTTCTGGTGGATATGCCTTTCATAATCTCAGGCATGGCAATTTTGATGGGTCATATTCCCATATGTAGGATACATTATATGTCACAATGGACTTTTAAAAAGGGAGATTATCCAACCAGGCTTGACCTAATCTCATGAGCCCTTTAAACCTGGATTTTGAGGTCAGAGACAGGAAGTCAGGAATTCTAAGCACAAGAGATTCAACAATGTCTGAAAATTTCTGCTGCTGGCTCTAAAGGTAAAAGGCACAACCCCTCAGTCCTTAGAGAAAGTGAATCTAGAGAATGAATTCTACCAACAATCTGAAGGAACTTGGAAGAGGATTGTAGCTCCAGGTGAGACATTATCTGTGACACTGTCATTTCTACCATGTGAAACCCTAAGCAGGGAAGCCTGGTATACTGTATTCATGGTCTGATTTCTGTCATACAGACTGTGAGTTAATACAGTGGTATTGTTTTAAGCTGCTAAGTTTGTGGTAATTTGTTGCCACAGCAATAGAAAACTAACGCATTCAGAGAAAAATTAACATTACCAAAAGAAGCAAAAAAACTAAAATCATTGTTTTCCGTTACCTCACTCTTCTATATCCCACACAAAATCATATATTTTTTAGACTCTAAGGTTAGTTAAATAACATGAGGTTTATTTCCTACAAAATTCCCTACCAATACTTGCAGGCCACAAGGCAAAGTGTCTGGCTTTCTAAAAGATAACATCAGCTACTCTTAAAAAGTTGTGTCAATATTAATTTAAGAGGTCTTTTGCACAAATGCTAGTATTGATAAATTGATTTTCTTCTCATTCAGCTTACAGAATATATAGTATACATCAGCTTAAATTATGTATGTGAACATTTATGTTTCCAATGGTTATTTTAATCATCCACAAGATGAATGAGATGAATGTAATTGACAATTTCACAATGCATGTTTTAAATCTGCAGAACAAAGATATAAAATAAAATATAATCTAGGTGATAAAAGGTTTCTGCACTGATCATACTGCTAAATCTTTATATGCTTTTGAGCAGAATGTGTTTTTTTCCCAGAGAAACTATTGATCTGTGTACTACTTTCTTCCAATAAATGACTTCACATTAAACTCAACTAACTCAGTTAAAGATTTTATCACCCTGAAAACTTATCATCTTCGTTTAAATGACTGGAATTTGTATTCTCACATTTCCCTCAGAGTTCAATTAAAATTAAGTCCCCAAATAAAGTCTATATTTTATATCTACCTAGAGTAAACTCAACTTGGATATACTTATGTTGTTTGTTTTATAATCCTTATGTTCCAAATAATATCTCATTGCCATCATAACTTCATATAATTTCTTTATAATTATTTGTAATACAATATTTGCTGTTTAAAATATGTTGAAAATTTAAAAAGCATTTTATGATTGATTTCAGCTGCTTTACCCACATTTTACATCAGAGGTTTTATTCCTTCTGTTAAAGTGATGAAGTTTTTGCCTCAAGGAATTTAAATGCTAGTGAAAGAATATGACAATTAACACATGAACTAACAATGAGAGTATAATTTCAGATTGTCAGGAATGCTATACAAAGGGATAAAAAAGAAAGAAGGATAAGCAAAGAGTATGAGTGGAATATTTTAGATTGGATGGACGGGGAGTGTAGCTATGTGAGGAGAGAACAAAGTCATGAGAAAGAGTCAAGTAAAGATGGAAAAGAAAAGGCACATGTTACAACAAATATGATGGTCCTTCTCAGAGACAAACTTGGTACATTTGACAAATAGAAGAAAAAAAACAGAAAGACTGGGACATAATAAGAAAGGAGAAGAATGTTTTGAGGGGAAGTCACACATGAAGGAATGAAAGAAATCATGCCGGCCTTTAAAAAATAGACTTACCTGTAATGGCAAATTACATATAAATAAAGGATTTGATTTATTTTGACTTTATAATGTTCAAATTGTACTGCTTTACAGAGAAACGTGCTAGGGAAAAGAGAAGAAAGGGTATTGTTTATGGCTACTGATTTACTCCAAGGAATGCAGTACATGTAGTTCAACCATAAAAAATTAGGGTTTTGTGATTTATCAGAGCAACAGTATAAGTGATGAGACATGGTTGAATTTAAGAGATATACTTTGAAAATAGAGTTGCAGATGAAGTTTAAGCTGATGGCTTAAGGGTAGATGGTCAGTCTAAAATAAATCAAAGATAACTAACTTAATTTGGATTTTCCCTAAAAGCAGACCCTGAGAAGAATATTAGAATTTCAGATTTTTAATGAATTAATCTCATAAAAGACATGTGAAGGAGTGAAGACAGTGAGACAGAGAAGGAAGACAAGGCAATATAAAGATATGCTAATCTCGGAAACTGATTCTTTTGAGATCTCTAAGGGAGTGTTTAGAATGCTTTTTTACATATCATGTATAGCCATATAAAAGACGACACTGGGCAATTTACTTGCCAGCTTTTCTTCCTAGTTTATGAGCAATGGAACTTTTGAACATTTAATTCTCCTCTACACACACACTTCTAAGCTGTGCTTATTGTGGTCAAGTTGCTACCAAAAGCAATCTGATTATTTTGATATTTGGGACATCAATATTGGGTAAATAGCAGGGGAGGATGAGATGTGAAAGACACAACCTGGCCAACATGGTGAAACCCCGTCTCTACTAAAAATAGAAAACTTAGCCAGGCATGGTGGCATGCACTTGTAACCTTAGCTACTCAGGAGGCTGAGGCAGGAAAATCTCTTGAACCCAGGAGGTGAAGGAGGTTGCAGTGAGCCAAGATCGTGCCATTGCACTCCAGCCTGGACGACAGAGCAAGACTCTGTCAAAACAAACAAACAAACAAAAAACATCAAGTAGGCATTCATTAAATATTAGTTGTACAACACGATGCTTAAAACCACTGACTGGTTAGCTATGCTAAAAGCTGATGGAACATCAAAATGTGAGAAAGTAAAAGTAGGAAGCATGGCCAACTTGCTTGAGTATTTTTTCTACAGTATAGAACAAAACAGAGCAGTAGCTAGAAAGCAAGGGTTGAATTTTTCATCAAGAATGTTACAGCATTCATTATATCTTCAGAAATGTTAAGAAGAGAGAGAGGAAACCAATAATGTAGTACAGGAGTTAATTATAGGAGAAGCCATTCAGTGGGTAAGAGATAGAATACTGTTACCAATTATGTCCCATACTTCTAATAAAACTGGAATGAAGGCAAAATTTGTAAGTAAGATTCAGAATTTGTAGGTAAGCTAAGCTAGTAAAATTTGAGGTGGGGGAATAAGATTGTAATGTTACTGGGTTTATTTTCTTAGTGAAATTAAAAGCATGGTCACACGTTACATTATGAGAGAAAGGAGAACTATTTGAAGTAAAAACGGGTAAGAATTAATGACAGTCAACACCCCACAGAGCCAGGAAGATCAAAGAAAACCAAAGAAGACAAATATCAAAATATCTACTTATAGTCATTTAATATTTAAACTGCAGAAAACCAGTGACACAGAGAAAATCTTGATTGAAATCAGAGGAATAAAATGAATATAAATATACCTTACCTACTGAGTAATAATAAGACTTAGAGTAGACTTCTTATAAGAAAGCATGAAAGCAAAGTAAGAGTAAGCAAAACATCTAAAGTGTTGATAAAAACAAACAAAACATCCAAACCATCAAACTAGAAGTATATTTCCAATAAAAGTATTCTTCTATAAACCAGCATGGCACATGTATACATATGTAACTAACCTGCACTTTGTGCACATGTACCCTAAAACTTAAAGTATAATAATAATAAAATTTAAAAAAAGAAAAATAGAGAGTTTTTCAGACATACTTGCACATGCACATACACACACACACTCACAACTGAAGGAAATCATCACCAGTAGAACTTCTCTGCAAAGATGTTGATAAGAAGTTCTTTAGGGAGAAGAAAAATGACATAGGCCAGAAACTCAAATCTATCAAACAAAAAAGCAGCAGAGAAAGAAGGTAAATGAAGAAAAATAAACAAAGATGACAATTTTCTTATTCTTAATTTATCTGAAGGATAACACTGTTTGTAAGGTAATAACAGTAACAATGTATTGAATGATTAAAGCATACAAATAAATGACATAAATGTGACAATAATATCTTCAATGATGAAAGGGAAGAACTGGGAATTCCTTGATATAAATTACCTTCATTATCCATGAAGTAGTATAATGTTAATTTATGATGAAATAAGATTTGTCAAACATGTATATTGGACATTCTAGAAGAAGTATTACATAATTTTTAAAATGAGTAAGATTAATATGCTACGGGATAAGATAAAATGGAGTCATAAAAAATTACAACCAAAAAAGATAAAAACTGAAGGAAAAGAAAAAAAGAATAAATGTGACTAATAGAAATCAGTTACAAACGTATTATATACTAAATATTTTCATCTAAAAATCTACATAAAATTATAGCTCAGAGTTAGTCTTAATGTTAAGACCAAATTCATGCATGTAAATTAATAGATAATCTGTTAGGTGGTTGGCAGATCCCTGGATTTAATACAGAATATGTCCAAACAATCTAATTGTAGTACAGATGTATGAAAGAATTTCACTGAAAGTGTAGGAGGAAAAGTTGCCTAGCTAAATAACTAAAAGGAAAAGAAACTGTACATAAGAATTGTATGTAAGCACTGGACTCTTCTCAATAAATCACTTCATGTGGAATTGGGTTAACAATTCTGAAATGCTTATACAAGTATACTGGAAAGGAGCAATTTGGTAAATGAATGGGGGAGGATGGGAATTAGATAGCTGACTGTTAGAGGAAACAGCTCCAGATAAGCAAAAGGAAGATGCTAGAATGATCCATGTAATAATATTAGAATCATCGGTATGAACTAACGCTTAGCTTAAAATTGATACAGATGATTATGTATAAATTTATACATATGCGTGTATACATAGATTAGTATACATACATACATTTCCTATTCTATCAACTGAGACTAACAGTAACAAACCCCCAGAAGCAAGAAGTACACCTAACACTAAAATCTTCATTTCTATTTTATTTATTTATTTATTTATTTATTTATTTATTTATTTATTTATTGCAGTTGGATCTCTCTCACCCTTGCTGGAGTGCAGTGGCATGACCATAGCCCTCTGCAGCTTCAACCTCCTGGGCTCAAGGGATCCTTCCACCTCAGCCTTTCAAATAGCTAGGAATACATGTGTGTGCCACCATGCTTGGCTATTTTTTTTTTAATTTTTTGTAGATATGAGGTCTCCCTGTGTTGGCCAAGGTGGTCTCAAACTCCTGGCCTCAAGCAATCCTCCCACCTTGGCTTCCAAGAAGTGCTAGGATTACAAGCATGAGCCAGTATGCATACCCTAAAATCTTCCTGTCTAATGTCATTCTCCAATAAACGGAGATAGGATTCATTGAAGAAACAGCTGATTCTAGGACTAGGAAAGAAAAGATACAAGACAAGCTGGTGCATTTCAGAGTGCCATAATGTAAAGCATGCTCAAAACACACCACACACACACACACACACACACAAATTGATTTTGATATGTCAAAGGTACACAGGAGCCAACTGAAAGAGCTCCCATTGTCTACATCTGAAAAAAGTTGAAGAACAAAATAAAATTGTATTAAAATATAACCCATAATATAAAATATATATCCATCAGTTTATACTGATATAAATAAATAATTCAATAAATAAATGAATGGAAGAGAAGAAACAAATCTCCCATGCAGAAGAATCTCAAATAATTTAGGCAGCTCTCAAGAAAGTGGAACATAACTCTAATTATTAGGTGTGAGCTACACATAAAGATGTCCTTCTAGGTGATTGTGGTAAAAAGACTAAAAAGAATACCTTCACAATGCAGAAACCTGACAAAACTACCTCAGCCAGGAGATCAAGATAAATATCAACAGTGATATGTCAGGTTGATAGTTTGGACCACTGATATGATATTCGGGAAAATGGCATTTTACATCTATGCCTTTCCTCCCCAAATCCCATAACCCAAGTCAAATTATGAGAAAAACACCAGACAAACATTACGGAATAATATTCTACAAAATGTCTGACAAGTTATTCTCAAAATTGTGAAGGTCATCGAAAACAAGAAAAGTCCGAGAAATCGTCAAAATTAAGGTAGGCAAATGTGACATGACAACTAAATACAATGCAGTATCCTGAATGGGCTTATTCATGAAACATAAAAAGAAAATACGAATAAAGCATGGCATTTACATAATGATAGCAATAATAATATAAAAATCAATATCATTTCAGTAATTGCAATGAGTGTACCATGCTTACATAAGAGTTTAATAATAGGGAGAGCTTGCAGCAGGGTATGTGGAAACTGGAAACTCTGTATTATGATATCCTCACAGTTTTCTGTAAATCTAAAATTGTTCTAAAATAGTTTATTAAAAGTAAAAGAGAATAAATAGTGACAAAGTGTGTGATAGAACTTATTTAGATGGTCTTTGGAGAAAGATGATAACTAAATTCAATGTCTCATCCTAGGGTTGGTGGCTTTTTAGGCACTTTGCAGTGGTGACACAGCAATGAATTAAGTCGCAGTAGCAGGTAGAGAGGTCATCTGCTGGCCTCTTTTAAAACCCAAAAAATGGGTGTGGTGGCAAGTGCCTGTAATCTAAACTACTAGCGAAGCTGATACATGAGAATCTGTTGAATCTGGGAGGCAGAGGTAGCATTCAGCCAAGATTGCCCACTGCACGCCAGCCTGGGTGATGGAGCGAGACTTTGTGTTTTCTTCCTCTTTTTTAAAAAAACACACAAAACTATATGTCACTTAACAGCCTAATATGTGTGGTTACCACATACTATGCAGAAGAGAAATAGTTATATTCTCTTTATTTTTTGGCTTATATTTTTATTTTCATAGTTAAAATATAGTACATGTACAATGATAAGTTGTAATAGAAAACAGACACTAGAAACATTAAGCTCAAGTAATATAGTACCCATGCTATAGTACCCTTCTCATGACACACATACTAAGTTTAATCGGAACATCATTATTTATATTCATTCAGATACATTTCAGAGATGATTTTCTGCATAAGTCTTCGCTTTTTTACAGCTTTTATCATACAAATTACATTTGTATATTTGGTTGTTTTCCTTCTGCTCTGAAAAGTCCTTTTTTAGGTACAGTTGATAGAAACAATGTTGTCTGACAGAATGAAAAATTTAATGCTTAGCTTGAAATAAAAGGGAGCATTTAGTGTTCTGGATATGGACAACAGAATTGGTGTGTATGGCATATTTTTGAGATAATTTATGACTCAAGAAGTTTTCTTTCTTTTTTTGTTTCATTTTTTATTGTCCCAAGTTTTATTAAGGAGAATTCACCATTTTATTTTCTGATATAACAACTTCAAGTATCCCATTAGCAGAGTGATTTTATTTTTATTTAATGTAGAGGAAAAGAATTAGTTCTTCTGGCATTTGTCACAAGGAACCTTTCTACTTCAGTTTCTATTAGTAAATTCTGATTTTGCCTCAAGGCTTGACAAAATCCAGAATTTGTACTGAGTTTATTCACATGTAGGGAAGGGAATTGGAAAGTAAATTTGATCTGCTGAGACTTAGATAGGCTTATTATCTTTAACACGTTATGTAGTCAAATATTGACTAAGTAAAACTTTCTGAGGAGAAAAAGAACTTGTATTCTTAAGTTTCATTGCCAAAGTACTTCTAAGTTACTATACATTTTAAAATAAAATATTGGAAAATACATTACTGTTAATGAGAGATAAAGAAGTAAAATATGTTAATGCGTGTTTTGATACCTAAGTAGAATACACAATAAATACCTTACAATATTTAAATTGCACATATCTGAAAATCAACTTTAAATATTCAAATGAAACTTTAAATATGTCAATAAAATGTACTACTTACTGTGTAATATCAATGAAAATGCTAAACATGAGAGTTTGAGGTTGACGCATGCTCCAGACAAATTAAGATTTAAAAACATAAAATTGGCCAGAGGGCAGGAAACACCAATAATAAGAAACTAATTGAAGTATAAATAAAGAAACTGTAGTTGCACAGTTTTCATAAATAAGGCACAGGTTAAGTTGTTGGAGACTCTATCCACTTTTGAAAGAACAAAGAGAAATCAAAAGTCACATAATCCAAGGGAACTAGAAAATATCAGAAAGATGAAGTCAAAGACCCAAAATATTATGACAGAATTAGAACCTGGAGTTATCACAGGAAATGATTCCATGATTTGCACACATAGTGAATTTGGAATGCCAACGGGGCTGGTATGGAATGCATGGATAAAATAGAAGAAGTTAAGGTTAGAGATGGTGTAGCTGTGAGTCAATAATGAGATCCTTTATAAAATTCTTTGTGTTTTATTTTGAGAAACAAACTTTATCAACTGAAGTACAGCATTGATATGTAATTTCCTTTGTCTTTTGTCTTATACTTGCCAGTCAAACATCATTTTGCAAAGTTACTTGGTGTATTAGTCTGTTTTCACACTGCTATAAAGATACTACCAAAGACCACGTAATTTATAAACAAACGATGTTTAATTGACTTACAGTTCTGCATGGCTGAGAAGGCATCAGGAAACTTACAATCATGGCAGAAGGGGAAGCAGGCACATATTACATGGCTGCAGGCAAGAGAGAGGGACAAGTGAAGGAAAAACTTCAAAAAACATAAAATCATCAAATCTCATGAGAACTGAGTCACAATCATGAGACCTGCATAGGGGAAACTGCCTCCAGATCCAATCACCTCCCTCCCTCAACACATGGGGATTATAGGTCCCCCCTTCAAAACGTGGGGATTAGAATTTGAGATGAGATTTGGGTGGGGACACAGAGCCAAACCATATCACTTGGGTGACTTTACACCATTTTTCTACACTCCTTTAATTAGGTTATATTATACACTTCTAACAGTTGGATTCTCTTGTTATAGTCTACCTTCTATGCCAGGATCCTCTGACACCTATTTTGACTTTTATTTTTTAATTGCACATACTAATGTTCACACTTTGTGCTGAAAATTTCTATGGATGCTGAAAATGCATTGAGTTATATATTTACCACTCCAGTAACACAAAAAATTAGTTCTTCCATTCTAATAAAACCCCCTTCTCAAAATTCACACCTTCACAAATCCCTGGCAAACACTGATCTATTTTACATATCTATAGCTTGCCTTTCACATAATGCCATATAAATGAAATCATACAGTGTGCAGCATTTCTCTGGTTTCTTCCACTTAGCACTATTAATCTAAGATGCATTCATGTTCCTCCATGAATAAATAGCTAACTTTTTATTATTGAATATTATTCCATTGTATATTTGTACCATAGTTTATACATTCACTCCAGGTTTGGCTTCTAAAAATGTCTACATACCTACTTTTGTGTAGGCAGAATTTGTTCAGTATGTTGGATAAATACATAGGAACAGGAATACCAAGTATTGTGGTAGGATTATTTCTGAATATATAATAAATTGACAAACTCTCTTTCAAAGTGGCTCTACCATTTTTGCATTCCCACCATCAATAAATGTGGATTTCTCTTATTCTGCATCGACTCCAGCAATGAACATCATCGTGTGATTTTCTACAGCCATTCCAATAAGTGGATAGAGGTATTAAATTGTGATTTCAACTTGCATTCCTCTAATGATAAATGATGACATGGCCATCTTTCCTATGTTTATATGTCATCTGTATAATTTTGGTGAGTGGTTTGTTCATACTTCTTGCCTAATTTTAATTGGGGTTTTCATTTTCGTATTGTTAAGTTTTAGGGGTTTTACTAAATCTTCTAGATAAAAATTGTTTATTAGACATAAGAATTGTAAATATTTTCTCCAATATGTATAACTTTTATTTTTTCTTGCCTTATTTGCACTAGCTAGGACTTCCAGTACAATGTTGAAAAAGGGTAATGCCACAGGATATCTTTGCCTTCTTCTTAATATTTGTGGGTGTACTGGTCAGTATTTTGGGTCAATTTGGCAAGATATCATCCCCAGATATTCCACCAAATACTAATCTGGGTGTTATTTGAAGTTATTGTGTAAGTATGATTAACAGCTACAATCTACTGACTTTAAGCAACATAGAATATCCTTGATAATCTGGGTGGACCTTATCCAATCAGTTGAAAAACCTTCAGAGCAGAACTGAGGTTATGTGAAGGAAGAAAATATTCTGCCTGTAAAGTATACCGTCAGCTCCTGCCATAGTTTCCAGCCTGCCCTTCCTGAGAGCCTGTCCTTTCTGGCAGCCTGCCCTATGGATTGCAAACATGCCTTGTCAGTCCCCACAATAGTATAAGCCAATGTGTATAACACTATCTATCTGTCTGGCTGTCTATTTATCTATGCAATATCCTAATAGTTATTTTTTTTCTGGTGGAATCCTGATTAATACAAAGGTATGGAATCCTCATTAAATATTATTGTGACAGCAAGCTTTCAATTTATGCCATTTATTAAGCTATTTATGAAACATTTTAAGCTAGGTTTGACTTCAGGATTATTCATAATTTATTTGTATTTTTAATAATTTTATAATTGATTAAAAAAATTCCATTATAAGCATGTTGGACTTTACAGTCTCAATCTACTTTGTAGCCATGTATGAGATATCAAGTTCTAAATAAACATATTTCAATAGAAGTGCTAAATAATTAATGACTACATACCTTCCACCAAGAGGCCAGCCACCACATGGAAACAAAGAACGTTAATCTTTATCTGTGGTCTGAGCTAGTCTTCCCTGAAAAGTTGACTACTGCTTACAGGAGCCTTAACACAAGAGAAGGGTTTCCTTTATAGCAGGTTCCAAACAAGCCAGCAAACAAATAAAGCATTAAAAAATTTGAATAAAAAAATAACTGTAATGAATTTTGAGATAAAATTTAAATCTCTGGCAAAGAATTTGTATTTTTAATTGAAATAGTACTGCTTTGCAAAATGTATTAACATCTGTTATGTACAGGCTATTCCTAGGTTATCTGAATATTTTCATTGAAAGCAAGCATAATTTGCAGTTTCTTCATTGTTGATTTTTAAAATTAATGATTATATATAATTGAATTAATATATGTATATAACTTCTTTATAATTAAGTTATTAAAATATTGGTATCAAGTATTTTAATTGATATGGCAGACATAAAACTACTACTAAAATTGGCTTTAAAAAATTGTAAATGGAAATATAAATGTCAAAAATACCAATTTTTTGAAAAAGTGAATAGTCATTACTCAAATAGGCAACAAGATTAGAGGTTCTATATCATCCATTTTATATTTATATTTTACTTGTGACTTTACTGGAATGTATTGTCCTTGTTATAATTTTGTCCTGAAATAATTTTGATTCACATATGCATACAGGTTCTCATATACCCTAAGTATTATACATATAAATTGTATATTATTGACCCACAAATTAAATGAGGTCTCAGTCTCAAATATTTCAGAAGTACTAAGGTATGTCAGTTCTCTGGAGGAAAAAGGCTCATGCTTAAATGTCCATTTAAAATTTTTCAAAAGTGTTTCCTTCTCATTCTACAGTACAAAACATGAAAACCATAATTTTCATCTCTTGAAATAAACATTTTTAAGAAGATAGCATTTCAGGTTTGGACAATATATTATATCTTGCATGTCATTTTGCATAAGATGTACTGGTTCCATAGCTTCAATTACATTAAAGGTAAAGCTATGGAACCAGTACATCTTATGCAAAATGACATGCAAGATATAACATATTGTCCAAACCTGAAATGCTATATTTTTTTAATTAAATGATGCATGAGATTACATAGATTACAAAATGTATTCATCTCCACTTTAATATTGTTTATTTAGAATTCCTTTACTAAACCTTACGTTTAAATCTTCTCACAATTTGGGCATATTTTTGTATCTTCCCAAATTAACTATCAACTAGTTATTGCACACACAAAACATATTCCTTGAGAATTTGTCCATGTATTTTTTCTACTTTATACATCCAGCTTCTCAAATATACCCACTCCTGTTCCAACTCATACTCAAATTCTCTCCATATTACCAGACAGAAATCAAATAAAATCAAGTTGCATAAAGCATACTCCTGAGTAAAGGGAGAGCTCATTAAGTTCTTTTATCAAAACCAGTACTTTATAATTTTGTACTACACTTATGATGCACTTCCAACTTTTTATTATAACCATTTGTATAAAAAATTCTTATACTGTACAATTTTTAGGGCATTTTCTCAAATTGCATGCTGTATTCTACTGCACGGGAATGGTGACACAAAATGAGTAAGAATTAAAGTACATATAGATATTGAGGCAAGATCGTTTGTGTAGTTAATGATAAAAATGACTATATCAAGCAGCTCTTGTATACAGAGTTATGGCCTAAAGGTTATTTACTAAATATTTCTAGGGAAGAAGGATTTCTGTCACATGTGACACTTTTAACTCTTTTTATCTTTCATTTGTATTGTATTTTATAATTTCAACTTTTACTTTAGATTCAGGGAATGCAAGTGTAGGTTTGTTAACTGGGTATATTGCAGGATGTTGAAGTATGGGGTACAATTGTTGCCATCTCCCAGATACTGAGCATAGTAATCAAGAGTCTTACAATCTTTGTCCCCCTCCATTCCTTCCCTCGCTATTAGTCCACAGTGTCTATTGTTGCCCTCTTTATGTCCATGAGTACCCAATGTTTTGCTCCCACTTTAAAGTGAAAACTTATGGTATTTGGTTTTCTGTTCCTGTGTTAGTTCACTTAGGATAATGACATCCAGGTGCATTCATGTTGCTGCAAAAGACATGATGTTGTTCTTTTTGTAGCTACATAATATTCCATAATGTATATGTACTACATTTTCTTTTTCCAATCTAGCATTGATGGGCACCTAGGTTGTTGATTCCATGTATTTGCTATTGTGAACAGTGATCCTATCAACATACCTGTTCATGTATCTTTTTGATTGAATAATTTAATTTCTTTTGGATGTATATTCAGTAATTAGATTGCTGGACCAAATGGTAGTTCTGTTTTAAGTTCTTTGAGAAATTGCCAAACTGCTTTCCACAGTGGCTGAACTAATTTACATTCTCACCAACAATGTATAAGCATTCCCTTATCTCTACAGCCTCCCCAGCATCGGCTGTATTTTGACTTTTTAATAATAGCCATTCTGATGGTCTGAGATGGTATCTCATTGTGGTTTTGATTTGCATTTCTCTGATGATTAGTAATGTTGAGCATTTTTCAATGTCCACTGGCTGCTTCTATTTCTTCTTTTGAGAATTGTCTTTTCATGTCTTTTGCCCATTTTTTAGTGGGGTTGTTCTTTGCTTGCTGATTTGTTTAAGTTTGTTATAGATTCTGAATATCAGACGTTTTTCAAACGCTTAGTTTGTGAATATTTTCTCCCATTCTGCAGGTTGTCTGTTTAATCTGTTGATAGTTACTTTTGCTGTGCAGAAGATTTGTTAGTTTAGTTATTTCCACTTGTCAATTTTTGTTTTTGTTGCAGCTAATTTTTTAGAAATTGGTCATAAATTATTTCCCAAGGCTGGTGTCCAGAATATTGTTTCCTAGGTTTTCTTCAAGGATTCTTATAGTTTTGAGCTCTTACACTTAAATATTTAATCCATCTTGAGTTAATTTTGGTCTATGATGAAAGGAAGGGGTCCAATTTTATTCTTCTGAGTATGACTAGCCAGTTTTCCCAGTGTCATTTATTGAATAGGGAGCAGCCCTTTCTTCATCGTCTCTTTTTGTTGACTTTGTTGAAGATCAGATGGCTGTAAGGTTGCAACATTATTTCTGGCTTCTCTATCCTGTCCCATTCGTCTATGTCTCTGTCAGTAGAATACCTTCAAACTGAATCCAGCAGCACATCAAAAGGAATAAGATCCTGTCATTTGCAACAACATAGATGAAACTGGAGTTGATTATGTTATATAAAATAATCCAGGAACAGAGACAAACTTTGGATGTTTTCATTTATTTGCAGGATCTAAAAATCAACACAACTGAACTTATCAAGATAAAGACTAGAATAATGGTTACCAGAGGCTGAAAAGGGTAGTGAGGGATGGTGGAGGGGACACGGGAATGGTTAATGGGAACATAAAGTAGAACAAATGAATAAGATCTAGGACCTGTTAGCACAACAGGGTGACTATAGTGAATAGTAATGCAATTGTGCATTTTAAAATAACTAAAAGAGTATAATTGAATTGTTTGTAACACAAAGGGTAAAATGCTTGAGGAGGTGCATATCCAATGTAACCTGATGTGACCATTACACACTGCATGCCTGTATCAAAATATGTCTTGTACCCCATAAATACATATACCTACTATGTATCCACAAAATTTAAAAATTAGATATATTTATAAATACATATATGTACATATTTAACACCACTGAACTATACACTTAGAAATGGTTAAGGTGATACATTTTATGTTACATATTTTTTACTATAATAAAAACTCTATTACTGAAGCTTTCTCAAAACTTCCTAAAATTGTAATAAATTTAAATCTGTAAAAATGAAAAAAAATGGCCATACTTCCCAAAATAATCTATAGATTCAGCGCTATCCCTAGCAAGCTACCAACAACATTTTTCATGGAACTAGAAAAATGTATTCACATAGAACCAAAAAAGAGCTTGGGACTAGCCAAAGCAATCCTAAGCGAAAAGAACAAAGCTGAAAGTATCATATAACCCGACTTCAAACTATACTATAAGGCTATGGTTATGGTAACCAACACTGCATGGTACTGGTTTATTTTTTAAAAGCAAAACAACAACAACAACAATAACAACAACTTTGAAATGTATAGCCCAGGACAACAACAACAACAACAACAACTTTGAAATGTATTGCCCAGGTAATTAAAAACATATTAGATTTATTTATCTTTGCTGCTAATAATATTTATTCCAATATTTTGCCACCTTTAGAAACCCTTCAATTACTCAGAACTATATTGTTATTTGCAGCCATGAATAAGAAGTTTCTCAGAAGATACATTTTTCATTTTCATCACAATTTTTAGGTGAAATAAACTCCCCTCTGCCCCATAAAACACCCTCTCTAGAACCAAAAACGAAATAATAGAATAACTTTTTATGATGCAAATTAGGTTTAGTTGAGATAAAATTGATACTTTGTTGTGGAACTCCTAGATAGTTTGAGCAAACAATTGTTTACACCAGTTTATAATGATACAGTAAAAGGGGTTATTTCTACTACAATTAAATAAACCGTTCTTGGGTCTATCCTTCTCACAAACAAAAGTCTTTTTCTAGTATTACTTTTTCTCTGGAATGTTTCTATTTTTTTGATATACATCAACCGAAACATCACTGCACACACTATTCTAGTAGACTGGACACATGGGTTTATGAGAGTAATATGCAAGTTGTTTTGTTCATAATGCTCCTTGTAACAAATCCCACCATTTTGTTGGCCATTTTGGCTACAGCAGCTTATTGGAATGTGGTCCTTCAGAAGAGTCTGCCAAATCTACCTCTATTTCATCTTCTAGGTTTGTTACACATGGCTCAATGCCTATTATAATCTAAGTACAGCATACTTCTGACTATTGATTATAACAATGTTCCCTCTCTAAAAATTCCTTAAATGTATTTCAATAATACTATAGTGGGTCTAGGTATTACGAGTATTTTTCTAAAATCAAATAAATGATATAACACAAAATCACTCCCTGTGATCTAAGTGCTTTTTGGGTTTGCGTTAAATTTATTTTCATTGGGATTTGGTTTAAGACCATAAGGTCTACTTTTTAGTGGAAATACAGGATCACCAGTAGCTATCAAAGACACAGATTTTCTCTTCAGGCCTCTGGCTATATCCCACATTAGTCAACGTCAAGCAAAAAACTATGGCAAGATATTTTTTAAAAAGGAATTGAGTGCTTTATTGCTGAACAAGTATGTGATCGAGTTTTTAAATACAATATATACCAATATTGTTCTTACTGTCTACAATCTAAAATGACCTAAAAATGTCTTTATAGTCCATCAATTACACCATTATTTATCATTTTCATTTATACATAAAAAATATTTTTTTCTGATATGTGCTCTGAAATGAGCTATGAGCAAGGAATACAATTCCAAATAAGTAATTTCATTTGCCCTCTTGAATTTAAAGGTCTAATGGGAGAGATAGCACCATGAGTAAATAATTGCTAAAAGGTAAAAAATGTTATCTTAGAAGTTTGTACAAGAATTACAGAAGGTTAGCAAAGGGATCCACTAACTTCCATAACATAGGCCAAACAGAAAATATGAGAGAAGAAAAACAGTGTAGAACCTATTTTACACATGAGATATAGTGGGATTCAGAAAAATAAGTTATGGATTCTCAAATATTTTAAATATAAGGAAAGTTAAATTTGTATTTGCATTTATGTAAGTGTATGTGGGCACATGAACATATATGTGTGTGTATGGTGTATTTTTGTTATTTGAACCACTTACAAGCAAAATTTCAATACATATGAGATTATTGTTCTGTCAGTCTAATCCATGTACATTTCCCATTTTAGGTTCAGTAGCATCCTGTTAACTTTCACTTAAAAAATTAGTACAAGAATGTTGCTTAAACTTCTGGGGAACTCATCGAGACATTTTCTTAAAGTTGCAATCTAAGTCTACCTTGTGTTGATATAACAGAATACCATGATTGGGTAACTTATAAAGAAAAAAATATTCATTAGAGTTCTTGAAGCCAGGAAGTCCAAGGTCTTGGAGATATCTAATAAAGTTCTTGTTGCTATGTCATCCCATGGCAGAAAGTGAAATAGCAAAAAAGTCCATCTGAGAGCAAGAGGGTAGAGGAGGGTGAGCTCACTTTTATCAGAAATTTATTTCTGCAAAAATGTCATTAATCCACTCATGAAGGTGGATCCCTCACGGCTTAATCACTTCTTAATACTGCCACAATGGAGATTACATTTCCACATGGCTTTTGGAGGGGACATTCAAGCCATAGCATATTCTTAAAAAGTACATTGATTCTAATCATTTATGGGATCAAAAACTGTATATGTTGTGATCCATTTTCTTAAAAGAGTAAACACAATGAAAAATTACATGTGATAAGAAGATAATGGCTTAATATGTTATTTCAACTTCCCAGTATTATTTTAATTCTAATAGTGCCTAAATGCTTTAAAGGAAGAAATAATTTGCAAATTCAATAATGTGGTCCATTTTGGCCTATATATACCCTCCAATCAGATTTTACAGTCAGCCATTTTTAAATCCTTTTTGTCTAGAACAAATAATAGCCCCATGGGGGAAGTAGTGAGATGGAGAAGAAAGAGTGCTTATCTTGGTTTAAATCCTGGCTCTGCTTCTTACTAGAAGTATGCTATTGATCAATTTGGTTAAACATCAAATTATCTAGAACCCTTCTTTCTCTTTGGATATGGTATATGTTTAAAACATGAGAATTTAAGGAAGAAACAAACGAGTTTCATAGTGTCACCAGTAGTCTTTTCCTCTACACTCTTTTTCCGCATTCTAATTTTTTAAGTATTTCCTGATCATTAGCTTTCTTCAAGCTAAACCTATATTATGACATGCTTTGCGGACTACCTTTCTACCTCTCCTTCACTCTCATTATCTGATAGCTTTCTTTTTAAGTCTTTCCTGTATGTCTTCCTGCCTCACATGTATCTTTCCACAGTAATGTTTATTTTACTAATAGATAACACAAGGCAGATAAAGGTAACTGGATTTTGGATGTAAGCTATTTTTAACTGGGGTGAGATGATATCTCATTATTGTTTTGATTTTCATTTATCTGATGATCAATAATGTCAAACACCTTTTTATATGCCTGTTTGCTATTGTATGTCTTCAAGCAATGCCTATTCAAATATTTTGCCCATTTTTTGATCAGATTAATAGGCTTTTTCCTACGGAGTTGTTCGAGCTCCTTATGTATTCTGGTTATTAATCCCTTGACAGATGGGTAGCTTCCAAATATTTTCTCCCATTCTGTGGGTTGTCTCTTCATCTCGTTGCTTGTATCTTTTGCTGTGCTGAAGCTTTTTAACTGGATGTGATTCCATTTGTCCATTATTGTTTTGGTTGCCTGTGCTTGTGGGGTATTGCTCAAGAATGTTTGCCCAGATTAAAGTTATGGAGATTTTCCAAAATAAGTTTTCTTTTAGTAGTTTCATAGTTTGAGGTCTTAGATTTAAGTCTTTAATCCAATTTTATTTTTGTATATGGTCTCATTTATTCTCCTGCATATGGATATACAGTTTTTTCAGCACCTTTTATTAAAGAGTCTGCTTTTTCCCCAATGTAAGTATTTGGCACTTTTCTCAAAAATGGTTTCACTGTAGGTGTGTGGATTTGTTTCTACGTCTTCTCTTCCGGTCTATTGGTCTGTTTTTATGCCCGTAACTTGCTGTTTGTGGTTACTATAGCACTGTAGTGTAATTTGAAGTCAAGAAATATGATTCCTGAGTTTTGTTCCTTTTGTTTAAGATAGCTTTGGCTATTCTTGGTCTTTTGTGGTTACATACAAATTTTTGGATTGTTTTTTTTATTTCTCTGAAAAATGTTTCTGCTGCTTTGAAAGGGATTGTATTGAATCTGTAGATGTTTTGGGGGGTAGTATGAACATTTTAACATTTTAGTGATTCTTCCAATCCACGGTGTCTGCTTCAATTTCTTTTGTGATGTCCTCTTCAATTTATTTTATCAGTGTTTTACAGTTTTCATTTTACAGAACTTTCACTTTTTTGGTTAATTCCTAGGCATGTACCCTTGCTTTTCTGGTTTTTGAAGATGCACCATTAAATTTTTCATTTGAAGTTTTTCCTCTTTTTTGATGTAGAAACTTAAAATTCCCTCTTAGTACTGCTTTTGCTGTATCCCATAGGTTTTGGTATGTTGTGTTTTCATCATCAATTGTTTAAATAACTTTTTCAATTTTTTTCTTAATTTCTTGACTTACCCACTGGGCATTCAAGAGCATATGGTTTAGTTTCTGTGTGCTTGTAAACTTTCCAAAATTCCTCGTTATGAATTTCTAGTTTTATTTCATTGGGGTCAGAAAAGATGATTGATATTTTTCATTTTTTTGCATGTTTTCAGACTTGTTTTGTGACCTAACATATGGTCTATCATTGAGAATGATCCAAGTGCTGATGAAAAGAATGTGTATTCTGCAGCTGTTGGATAAAATGTCCTGTAAATATCTATTTGACCCATTTGGTTTATACTGTAGATAAAGTCTGATATTTCTATATTGATTTTCTTTCTGGAAGATCTGTCCAATGCTAAAAGTGGGGTTTGAAGTCTTCAGTTATTATTGTATTGGGGCCTATCTCTCTCTTTAGCTGTAATGATTTTTTTAATACATCTGGGTGCTCCAGTGTTAGGTGCACATGTATTTAAAATTGTTATATCCTCTAGTTGAATTGGCCCCTTTATCATTTTATAATGACCTTCTTTGTCTCTTCTTACAGTTTTTGTCTTGAAGCTTATTTTGTCAGATATAAGTATCATGACTTGTGCTCTGTTTTTGTTTCCATTGATGTGGAAAATCTTTTCCTATCCCTTTTTTACCAGTCCATATGTGTCTTCATAGGTGAAGTGTGTTTCCTGTAGGAAACAGATCAATGAGTCTTGTTTTTTCATTCATTCATCTAGTATATGTCTTTTAATTGGAGAATTTAGTCCATTTACATTCAATTACTATAGATAAGTAAGATCTTACTCTTCCCATTTTGTTATTTGTTTTCTGGTTCTTTTATGATCTTATGTTGCTTCTTTCTTTTCTTCCTGTCTTCCTTTAATGATGATGATTTTCCCTGTTAATATGATTTAGTTTCTTGCTTTCTATATTTTATGTATCCATTGCATGTTTTCGGTTTGAGGTTACCATGAAGGTTATTATGATCTTATTACCCATTATATTAACCTGATAACAACTTAA
Organism: Pan troglodytes; assembly: GCF_028858775.2. Taxonomy (NCBI): domain Eukaryota; kingdom Metazoa; phylum Chordata; class Mammalia; order Primates; family Hominidae; genus Pan; species Pan troglodytes. Next base: position 135,189,050 of record NC_072404.2, read on the forward strand.
CTATTTGCATAAACAACAAACCAAACAAGCAAAAAGGAAACTAATAATAACTCTATGCTTAAATTTCAACCCCCTGCTTTTTAACTTTTTCTTGTTTCTATTTATATCTTATTGTGCTATGTCTTAAAAAGTTGCAGTTATTATTTTTGACTGGTTCATCATTTAGTCTTTTTACTTAGGATAAGAGTTGTTTACACGCCATAGTTACAATGTTATAATATTCTGGGTTTTTCTGTGTATAACTATTACCAGTTAATTTTGTACCTTCAAGTGATTATTTAGTGCTCATTAATGTCTTTTTCTTTCTGACTGAAGTATTCTCTTTAGCATTACTTGTAGGGAGACCTGACATTGGTTAAAAAAAAAAATCTCTCAGCTTTTGTTTGTATTGAAAAGTCTTTTAATTATCCTTCTAGTGTGAAGAGTATTTTCACCAGATATCCTATTCTAGAGTAATAGTTATTTTTCTTCCACACTTTAATTGTGCCATACCCCTCTCTCCTAGCCTATAAGATTCCATCTTAGAAGTCGGTTGATGTATTGGAGCATCATTGTCTGTTACTTGTTTCTTTTCTCTTTCTGCTTTTAGGATCCTTTCTTTATCTTTGACCATCGGGAGTTTGACTATTAAATGCTTTGTGGCCAACTTCTTTGGGTTAAATCAGCTTGGTGTTCTATAACCTTCTTGTAATTGGATATTTATATCTTTCTCTAGGTTTGAGAACTTCTCTGTTATTATCCCTTTGAATAAACTTTCTACCCTTATCTCTTTCTCTACCTGCCTTTTAAGGCCAGTAACTCTTAGATTTGCTCTTTTGATGCTATTTTCTAGATCCTGTAGGTGTGCTTTATTGTTTTTTACTTTTTGTTCTTTGTCTCCTCTGACTGTGTATTTTCAAATAGTCTGTTTTCAAGCTCACTAATTATTTCAATTCCACTATTAAAAGACTCTGATGCAATCTTCAGGATACCTGTTAAATTTTTCGGCTTCAGAATTTCTGCTTGATTCTGTTTAATTCTTCTAATCTCTGCTACATTTTTCTGATAGAATTCTAAATTCTTTCTTGGTGTTCTCCTGAATTTCTTGAAGTTTCCTGAAAACAGCCATTTTAAATTCTCTGTCTGAAATGTTGCATATCTCTGTTTCTCCGGGATTGGTTCCTTGTGCCTTATTTAGTTCATTTGGTGATATCATGTTTTCTTGGATGGTGTTGATGCTAGTAGATGTTCTGTGGTGTCTGGGCATTGAAGTGTTAGGTATTTATAGTAGTCTTTACTCTCTGAGCTTATTTATAGTCATTCTTCTTTAGCAGAGTTTCCAGATATTTGAAAGGACTTACATGTTGTTATCTAAGCTCTATCTGCTTTAAGGGGAACCCCAAGCCCAGTAAAACTGTGGTTCTTGTAGACTCATAGAAGGACCACCTTGATGGTCTTAGACATGATCTGGGAGAATTATCTGGATTACCAGGCAGAGACTGTGGTTCTTTCCTGTTTCTTTCTCCCAGACATACAGAGTCTCTCACTCTGTTCTTAGCGACCTAAAACTGCGGGTGGAGTGACATAAGCACCCTCAGGGCCCCTCTTGATAATACTTTGCTGGGTCAGACCTGAAGCCAGCACAATTCTGTGTCTTGCCCAAGGCCCACTGTAACCCCTCCCTGGCTATTGCTTATGTTCACTCAAGGCCCTGTGGCTCTGCAATTAGGGAGCAAAGCCAGCCAGACCTGGGCCTTCCCTTCCGAACAGTATGGTCCCTAGACACTGGGTGGGCCCAGGGATGTTGTCCGATAGTCAGGGACTAGGGTCAAAAACCTTAGAAGTCTACCTGATGTTCTATTGTATGCCAGCTGAGCTGGCACTCAAATCACAAGACACTGACCTTCCTAATCTTCCCTTCCCTTTTCTTTTTTTTTTATGTATCCGATATATTTTATTTTATTTTATTTTATTTTATTTTTATTATACTTTAAGTTTTAGGGTACATGTTCACAACATGCAGGTTAGTTACATATGTATACATGTGCCATGTTGGTGTGCTGCACCCATTAACTCGTCATTTAACATTAGGTATATCTCCTAATGCTATCCCTCCCCCTCCCCTATCCCACAACAGGCCCCGGTGTGTGATGTTCCCCTTCCTGTGTCCACGTGTTCTCATTGTTCAATTCCCACCTATGAGTGAGAATATGTGGTGTTTGGTTTTTTGTCCTTGCAACAGTTTGCTGAGAATGATGGTTTCCAGCTTCATCCATGTCCCTACAAAGGACATGAACTCATCATTTTTTATGGCTGCATAGTATTCCATGCTGTATTTGCCAAATGTTCTTGATCCAGTCTATCATTGTTGGACATTTGGGTTGGTTCCAAGTCTTTGCTATTGTGAATAGTGCTGCAATAAACATACGTGTGCATGTGTCTTCATAGCAGCATGATTTGTAATCCTTTGGGTATATACCCAGTAATGGGATGGCTGGGTCAAATGGTATTTCTAGTTCTAGATCCCTGAGGAATCGCCACACTGACTTCCACAATGGTTGAACTAGTTTACAGTCCCACCAACAGTGTAAAAGTGTTCCTATTTCTCCACCTCCTCTCCAGCACCTGTTGTTTCCTGACTTTTAAATGATCGCCATTCTAACTGGTGTGAGATGGTATCTCATTGTGGTTTTGATTTGCATTTCTCTGATGGCCAGTGATGATGAGCATTTTTTCATGTGTCCGTTGGCCGCATAAATGTCTTCTCTTGAGAAGTGTCTGTTCATATCCTTCGCCCACTTGTTGATGGGGTTGTTTGTTTTTTTCTTGTAAATTTGTTGGAGTTCATTGTAGATTCTGGATATTAGCCCTTTGTCAGATGAGCAGACTGCAAAAATTTTCTCCGATTCTGTAGGTTGCCTGTTCACTCTGATGGTAGTTTCTTTTGCTGTGCAGAAGCTCTTTAGTTTAATTAGATCCCATTTGTCAATTTTGGCTTTTGCTGCCATTGCTTTTGGTGTTTTAGACATGAAGTCCTTGCCCATGCCTATGTCCTGAATGGTATTGCCTAGGTTTTCTTCTAGGGTTTTTATGGTTTTAGGTCTAACATTTAAGTCTTTAATCCATCTTGAATTAATTTTTGTATAAGGTGTAAGGAAGGGATCCAGTTTCAGCTTTCTGCATACGGCTAGCCAGTTTTCCCAGCACCATTTCACTTTGCAGCCGCCACCACCCCAGTACAGAGAGTACTGCCAGATTACCACAGACATTTCCTTAATGCCCAAGGTCCTTAAGTCAGCTGGTCATTGAATGCTGCCTGACCTGGGACTCACCCTGGGCAGTGGGCTCCCCTCTAGCTCAGAACAGGTCCAGAACTGCCATTCAAGAGTCAAGTCCTAAAATTGGGGACCCCAAAAGCCCACTTGGTTCTCTATCTCCCTGTGGCTATGCTGATACCTAAGGTGCAAGACTAAGTCCCCTTTAATTTTCCCTCTGTTTCTCTCAAGCAAAAGGAGTTTTGCCCCATAGTTACCACAGCTGGTAATGTACTGAGTCTCATCTGAAGCCAGCATGTCTCAGAAGCTTATCCAAGGTTCTCAATGTAGCACTTGAGTATTGCTGCTGGTTACTCAGGGCCCAGTGGCTCTTCTGCTAGCAGGTGATGAATGCTGCCAGGACTGAGTCCTTTCCTTCAAGACAATAGGTGACTTTCTGGCCCAGGTGTGTCTAGAAATGTTGTCTGGGAGCTAGGGCCTGAAGTGTGGGCCTCAAAGTTCTGACATGTTCCCTATTCTGCTGTGGTTGAGCTAGTATCGAAGATGCTAGACAAGGTCCTTCCCACTCTTCCCTCTCCTGTCCTCAAGCAGAAGGAAGGGTCTCTTTTGGAGCCTTGATCTATGTAAACTGGAGTTAGGGAAGGGGTGGTACCAGCACTCCCTTGGCTTCCCCAGCTGGTGTTTCAGTTATGTCACGCACCCCTTCAGTCCACTGTTTCTGGGCCTAGTTCAGCTCAAGGACTGACCTAGGAGTTGCAGTCTTTATGGACTAGACTGGTTTTCAAGTTTACTTGGAGACACAGAGTGCTGTAACTATTGGTGGTGGGGTTTGCAGGCACTCAAGTTTGGAATACTGCGACCAGGGATTCCCCGCTGGCTAGGGCTGGATTCAGTGCTCCCCCAGTGGGCAGGTGTTAGCTGAGTTTGGTCTGGTTTTCCCTTCTGCTGTAACAGGACAGGATCTGCTCTAACAGGACAGGACAGGATTGAGTTCAATGCCTCACAATTGCTGTGTTATCTTTCTCCTAGTATCCAGGGAAACTCTCCACACCACACCACTGCTACTACCAAGGGTGAGGGAGGGGTGGCCTCAGAGATTTAGGACTGCTTTTTCCACCTCTTCAGTTCCTCTTTCAGTGATATGCAGTTAAAACCAGGTACTATGAGGGCTCACCTGATTTTTGGTTCTTATGAAGGTGGTTTTCTTTATTTTTATTTTTTTCTGTGTAGATACTTGTTAACTGGATGTTCTTGTGAGGGGCATGATAGATGGAGCTTTCTATTATCCCATCTTGCTCCACCTCTATCCCTACATCATTTTTTATAAGAGACTTGCTTATCCATGGATTTTGGTATCCACGGGGGTTCTGGAACCAATCCCCAGTATACAGGGGTGACTGTATGCAAATCATAGGAAATGACAAAGCCAATCAAAGATGATTTCTCTCCACTGAGAGAGGTGTGCTTGGTACTTTTTTCAAACATATTATGCTAGTTATTATTACCACATGTGCACAATCTTAATGACAAATACTTTAATATCATGGTTATCATAATAGCATTTTACTAAAAGCATGTGCATTATTAACTTGTACACAGATATACTTCCATTTTCATTCTTTCTAAGCATTGGTGGTAAGTGAATCAGTTATTTTGAAAAAAAAAAAAAAAGTGTATGTCCATGTTTTGTTTCTTGCTTTGTTTTGTTTTGCTGCATGAACAGATGACCAAAGTAGACAACACGGGTTTGAACTTCAAGGGTCCAATTATGCATGAATTTTTTTCTAACCAAAGAGGGATTGAAAATATACTGTTCATGGGATGCAAACCCCACATAGGCAGAGGGGCAAATTTTCATTTAAGTGGCTCCATAGGGCCACCTGTGGGACTTGAGTGTGTGTGGAATTTAGTCTACACAGAGGTTCTGGAGTCAATTCCATGGGCATACTAAGGGATAGCTGTATTTAAAAGACTGAACTTCATAAGTGGATTAAAGACACTGTCCAAAACGCAGAAACATTATATACAAACAAATAGAAAAGAAAGGATCTTTTTTTTTTAAGAGTAGTTACAGTTTCTCCAATTTCACAAAACCTTAGTATAGAGGATTTTAAGTACATTTAGAAAAATTGTCCTGATTTTACTTCCAGAAGTTTTTTCTTTCTCATTTACAAATGAAGAAGCTAGCAAGCTAATAATTTACCTGCTATGATCTCTAAAGAAGTCACAATTTAAGGATGCACATTAAATAAAGTTATCTCAATTCTCCAACCTGAAGGGACCAAGTAAGGAAAAATATACAGGTACCATCTCATATGTGGTCTGCTGCTGGAGGAAGTAATGTAATATACGAATTTTGGTGACATCCAAGGAATATGTGGCCACACCTGACTTTCAAACTACATGTCATTTTGAGCATCACTGATCTCCTAATAAGCCCTTTGTTACCATGCCACAAATTGGGATTAAAAGGCAGTCATAACCACAGAATATTAATGGAGTTATACCTCACCCCAATCATATTGCAAACCTCACTGTTTTATTAGGAAAATGACTAAACAACATAGGTCTATATGATGGAATGTAGTCGTTTTTCTAATTGGTAAAGTGTACTCTGCCAAGGATTTCTAATTCTGCCAGTGAAGAATGATATCCTGGCATATGTGTTAAAAAATCAGAGTTGAAAAATCCTTAACCTTAATGTCCCAAAACCGTTTCTGTGATTTTTATATTAGAAACACGGATTTATTATTACAATAAAATGCCAATTACTAGAAAGTTTGCTTTCTGTATTTTTTTAAAGAACAAAAAAGAAAATTCAACTAATTACTCAAAGAGAAAGCAAAATAAGGAATTTCTATTATGTTACTACCTAAAATTATTTCAAATTTATTGTTTTTTTAAATAATGAATTCCAGTAGAAGTTATACTTGTTTGAAGACAGGGCAATCAGTTCATCTTCCACCAAAGTACATGCTGGTATCTTAAAACTTCAGGTTGGCTTTTTTCCAATATAACATACACCATGCTGTTAAACCAGTCACAGGGTAGGGCATTTATTTATGTCCAATTGATTTTTCACTTTAGAGTGGCCAGCTGAAATCTTATCTACATTTAAATATGAATATTTAAAGTCCTCTGACCTGTAAAATTTTAAATAATGTCAGATGAATACTGGGAAAAGTATTTTCCATATATGCTAGCACAGCATTTTGTTATTTTTTATTGTGTAGCTTAACATATTAAATTTCATTTATCTTCTTTTCCTATCCTTTAGACCAGGGGTGTCTAATCTTTTGGCTTCCCTGGGCCACACTGGAAGATGAAGAATTGTTGGGGACCACACATAAAATGCACTAACACCAACGACAGCTGATGTGCTTTAAAAAATCGCAAAAAATGCTCACACTGTTTTAAGAAGGTTTATCAATTTGTGTTGGGCAGCATTCAAAGCTGTCCCGAGCAACAGGCAGCCCGTGGGCCGTGGGTTAGACAAGCTGGCTTTAGACTCTGTTGTTCAGGAGCAGGTAAAACCTTTTATTCACCATGTTATCCCTACTCCAGAGGTTGGCATAACTAGGTACTTAGTTTATGATTAAAGAGGAAACATTTTAAAAATTCTAAGTTTTATTAAATTATTTTTCTCTCCAGTCACCCCTTACACTTGTAAAACACTCGCTACGTACTATAAAAATCACTTTGCCTCCTTTAAGTCCACAAAATACTCACATTTGGATTAAATCTATATAATATAAGGAGTTTTTAAGGTTCAATACTTATCTGCTTTTAACTTTATGCTTCATTGTGAAGATCAGTATCATTCTAAGTTCATCATATTCATCATACCTCTTTTTAATGACTTCTGTTACGTATCCCAAATGCTTCTGTTTTTCAGTCACATTTTGCTAAAAAAAAAAAAAAAAAAAAATTACCTTAGACATTAGTCACTATTTTACCAGTATTTCTCATTCAGGAAAGGTCAAAGATACCAATGCAAAGTAGAAAGCATATTCACCAATAAAAATTTCACTTCTCTTACTTTCTCCACCCAATAACAACTTTTCTTCTACCTTTCCGAGATCACAGCTGCTACAACTAGATTCCATGCTACAGGGATTCTGAAAGAGGTCACTGATCCTCTTTCCACCTGGACTCCCAATCTTGTTGACTTAAATCTATATTACCTGATACTCCCATATTTTTCTTAGCCGTCTTGTTATTTATCTGCTCCCCTTTATTTGACTGATATTTTAATGCATGCAGGTCTTTCTTGACTGCTTTGCCTGTAGAATATTTCAGACTTTTTCTAAATAGAACTGCCTCATTGTCATCAATGTAAAATCTAGCACTTGAGGAGATATAAGCATGATATCATCTGTCTGAATATACACTCAACATACCACAATAGTAAATCATAGAGACTAAGATTTTTTATTTTTTTGGTTGAAAGTAATACTATCACTATACTTGTCTATGTGAAACTTCTGTGTGGATTTTCAGTTTTCCACATCAGAGCTTTATATAGAATTTCCTTATTATAGAAGATAAAAGCCACGAGGATTCTTATATTTTTATCTTTTGAATGATTTTTATATAGTAAATCCTTCGTGACACTGAAGAGGATAAAAGTAGAACCATTTTGACTGAAGTGAGATAGACAGGGGTCCCTGAAGCCTACATTGCATTCTCATATTGGCCCTCCTTGATTGTCCATTAGTCACTATCTTGTTTAGTTTGAATAAAACTAGTGTCTTTGGATATTTACATTTGAAGAAAACCGAGGTCCAGTGATACGCAAATAAGTTACAGAGCTGGAATCGAAAATGTTTCCTGATATGCAGTCTAACATACAATCTATGGATGTTCATGTAAACAGGTATTAATTTTTAAGTTAGTATCATTGGTCTGAATCTCCTTATGAGTATCATTCTTCCTTGTTCTGTCAAGTAACAACATTGTTACCATAATACTAGAAAAAGCAATCATTTAGTGTCAAGTTTGAATTGTCTACTGTAATATCATAAAAATATTATGCATCAGTAAACCATCAGATATAATTCTGATAAAATACATTAACTTACATTTGTTTAGTAATCCTCATTTAAAAACAAAACCAAACCTTTATGTTTATTACCTTTTCTCTTCTCACAATAATTCTGAGAGTCAGTTTCTATTACGCCTATTTTAAAGATTGTAGGAAGCAATCATAATTTCATACATTTTGTACATTGCAATGTTTAGACTCAAACTCAGGAAAGAAGCAATCTCAGTGCTCTCACCAGTATATGTATTATACCAAAGTCATTTCTCGTTTTCAGATAAGTGCAAACATTCACTCATACACAGAGCAGTGGAATTTCCCAGAAGCTTTTCCTCCATCGCACTTAGTTCAGGAATGTAGTTCCAGTTATGTAAGATGAGTAAGCTCTAGAGATCTCCTGTGTAATAGTGTGCCTATAGTTAATGATATTGTATTATACACTTAAAATTTTAAAGGGATAAATCGTCAAGTTTCCTTACCACAATAAATAAAAATTAGAGGAAAAAGGAATGTCAATTGCTTAATACTTTATATCCACTGGAGAATAAGTTACAAATAAAGATTTTGACCTTAAAAAGTAAAATGAATTTTAGTTACACTCACATGTGCACGCACACACACACACAGACACACACGTGCTACCTCCTCATGTCTAAGAGTAATCTTATATTGTTATAAATATCTGGGGACTTTTTAAACTTGTTTTCTTTAAGCTTATTTCTGTTCTGAGAATAAGCAATAAAGTGAATAAAAGCTTGGCAGGAGAAAAAAAATAAACCACCTATGTTGACGTTATATATAGTCCTTTAGTCTTAATTCTGGCCATTTAGACAAGTTTTATGGGATCAGAAGCATGTGTAGTTTCTCTTAATATACTTGTCATCCTCGCATAATTTTAATAACCAAAAATATAAATGCTATAGAGAAATGAAATTGATAGCCTTTTTGTTATTCTAGCACTGAATAACAGTCTAGCTTTAAATGTCATTATTAAAGTGTGATTTTAGAGATGATCTTTCTTGTATCTGACAAAATTAGCCAGAAGTAGAGTGACTGGGACAATTTACATAGACAAGCTTCTTATGAAGCAAATTAGCACAGAAAGTTGAAGAATGAAATATATTCCATTTATGATGTGACACTTGTCAAAATTCATTTTTATTAAAGCTGGGTAAGTGGATATTATTTAATCTAATTAAATAGCTACAAACTATAGGGAAAATTAGAATTTTTGAATTAAAATAGAGCAAAGGTGGTTGGAGGAAAGATAGCATGACTCAGAAACTGTTCATTCTTCAAGTAGATTGAGAAATAAAGCCATTGATATGTATAACCATCCTTTGGGGTAAACTAAATGTGCACAGGGCATCTTCCCTCAGGGGTAAGGGGATACCATAACATGGTTCTCAAGACTTCTGGGAAGATCTGAGAGCTTCCATATTGTCCCTCAAATATCTGACCCAAGATATTCATACTTCAAATACCTTGCATAATGAAAACGCCCTTTTGATAGTCTTCTAAGCCATAATCAGTCAAGAAATATTTAGTGTGTATGAACTGATATTACAAAAGACTTTAAAGAGTAGAAAAAAGAATTGAATTTGATAGTTGGGGATTAAGGGAATATTGATAGCATCAAAAGTCACTATGCACTACATGTTCTACATTTGGCCTAAAATTGATGCTGGTCAGTATAACTGAAATCCTCACTTAGATTAATCAATTCATAATTTATATAACTATCCATTAGAAGATGCATACGATGCATATCTATAAAAGCTGTCAGATGTAAACATTTCAGATGTATACACACACACACACGCTTTGGTTTTCTATATTAAATTCACACTCCTGTTTTCTCAAGCAACCCCTCTATTTGTCTCTGCTCTTTAAAGCACCTCTGACTTGTCTTGCTTAAGCTAATATGATTTACAATTAGCATTATTATAATTATATGGCTTTATTTCTATCAAAAGTTTTGTTGACAAATTCATTTCTCACTTTGATTCAATATTAAAACATGGTCTTCTGTGGCAAAAAGTCCTTACCAGCAAACACTCTTTTCACACCAAAAAAGTGAAACTAAGATAATTGGCAAAATGCAAGAAGGTTGAATATATGTACATTCTTACTGGATCTTTGATCTTTAATTCTTTCACTTTTTGAGTTCTTTATCTATTAGCAATAAAATCTCCTTGTTTATTGTACATTTTGAATGTTTTGTCCTAGTTTGTCAATTACCTTTTGACTTTACTTATTTGTGTCATGCAAATGTTTTAATATTTATGTAGCCACAGTAAATCACATATTGTCTGGATTTTTAGTCATATTACAAAGACTTGTCCTGCTTCACATTTAAAGAGGAATTTGCCCATCTATTATTCTAGTCTTCTATGGTTTAAATTTTTTTGCATTTAGAGGCCTAATCCATTTGGAGTTTATGTATGGTGTGAGACATTTTATCTAAAGGCTGTCAGATGTTATGGTACCACTTATTTAAAAGCTCATCTTTCTCCAGTGATTTCAAATGTTTGTTGTGTCAATTACTCAAATTTCATAGATAGATAGATAGATAGGTGATAGACATATATGTATCCATGTGCCAGTAGTACACTGTTTTCATTACAGCAAATATTTATACTGTGTTTTGGTATTAGTAGAGCTTTTGATCCTAGGGCAGCTGTAACAAAGTACCACCAACTGGGGAGCTTAAAACAATAGAAATTTGTTCTCTCACAATAATGTAAGCTAGAAGTCCTAAATCAAAGTGTTGGAGGGACCATGCTATCTTTGAGGGTATTAGAGAAGAAACTGTTCCATGCCCTTCTCTTAGCTTCTGGTGAAGCTACACATCCATGGCACTCTTTAGCTTGTAGACATACTATTACTATCTCTGCCTCCATCAACACATAGTATTCTCCCTGTGAGTCTAGCTCTGTATCTTTTCTTTTAATGACACCAGTCATATTAGATTAAGGGTTCAACCTATTCCATTATGATTTAATTATATGTGCAATAACCTTATTTCCAAATGTCATACATGGATGTTCCAAAGGGTTACGATTTCATATATATTAATGAGAGACAAAATTAAACCCGTAATACCACCACTACATCATAGTTTTATGTTTTGTCTGTTTATTTTCCCCAGTATTTACCTGGCTATTATTGATTTGAATGTTTGGTGTTCCTTATAAACTCCAGAATCATCATCTTCAACTCCAAAAACAGCTGGTTGGAATTTTTATTGGAGTTAGGTTGTATTTATAAATTAATTTAGAGACACCTAATATCTTTATTCTAAAATCTTATCCAAGAACAGTGTTTATTCCATTTGTTCAAATTCGTTATTATTTTTTAACATTTTAACAGTATTTTAAATATTTTTTCACCTAGGTTTTATACATTCTTATCAAATGTGGAAAGGGGCAGGATTTGATGTGTGAAATTGTCTCCTTGCTTACATCAACTTTTTTTTATTTTAAAATATTTTTATATTAGTGTGTTTTACAAGAGTTCTAGTTTATTGGCACCTTTTTCTGTTAGTTTAGTACTTTATTGGCAATATTTTTGTTTGTTTGCTTCTTTAATTTAGTGGTGGGTATGGGTTGCCCACAACACCAGAGAGGTTAGCTCTGCTTTTGTGGTTTTCAACTTTTGTTCTTCTTTTTCTTTGCTGAAGATTGGCTATTTCTTTCACTTTGCCTTTTTAAAAAATCTCCCAAAACTATGTGTTTAGAAGACAGTCTCTTTAAGACATGCCTGTCTTTTAAAAGCCTCTTTTACTGGCATACACCTTCAATTTTCCCAGAAGTTTTCTGGGAATATGTGCTTATTCCTATCTGTAAGTTAGTCTATATCAAAGTTTCTATTAATATGCTCATGGGAAATGGTTAAGGTGCAATGTGGTACCAGAAAGACAGATTCTTAACTGATATACCAACATTAAATGATCTACCAACATTAAATGCCTTTATTGATTTTCATGCTATATAAACACAAATTCTTTCCAGTTAGCAGAAGTGACTATCCATTTTTACCTCTTCAATGGTATTAATATTAGTCATGCACCAGCTATTGTACTGTGTGTTGGCTTTAATAATGTGACGTGGTCCTGATTCTGGCAAACAGTGCCCAGAAAGTGGCTTTTTCAAAAACATGATCCTGCCATGGTGTTTTTCTTCTTTACAGTTGTCTACTAGACTGTGTCTTTGATAACTAAGATGCTTTTTAAATATATATGTTTGTAATTTGATGATTAAAATAATTAGACTGTCTAAAGCTGTTTGTCCCATTGAAGACAATCATGCAGTTAAAAAATATCTGATGGAAAGCTAACACATATTAACAATAAATAAAAATTATACTGAAATAAATACAAATATAAAAATAATTTACAAAATACAATTTTCAGATGATCCTCATTTAAAAGAAAAACCTAATGTGAGAAAATTACATCTAATTAAAGGTTTTAGACATTTTCTCAGAGTATATTTCAAGTAAATTCTACCTTAACATACATTATTGACATTTTATAAAGGGATATGCTTGCAAATATTGAAACACAAAAATAGATATATTCAAAAGTTTTTCAGGGGGCAGCCACTTTTTACTGACTATCTGTTTGATTAAAATACAAACTATATCACTTTTAAATTAATAAAACATATTTATAAATTTGAATTGTATAATAAAACAAATCAAGATTATCATCACATCTGCCCTAATGGTGTGTGTTAAATAAAACTGTTAAAATTATTAAATGTGTTAAGCGTGTATACAAAGCACTGCATAATTTTATATCCCAAAGGGTGTTTAAATCATCTTTTACTATATTACTCAAGTATCTCCACAGTAAAGACATTTGTCAAAACAAACTCTCAGTGCACAAAACAAGGGACTTTTATAATGGTATTAGAAGATTCTGCAAAGTATAAGCCTAACTACCAAAAAGGAAATTTTTCTTACTTTTTGAATTAATTAACTTTAATAAACTTCTATTTTCAAGCAGGTATAATTTATATATATTCAAGCAATTTCAGAAATGTCGCTTGGATCATTGGAACATAGAACACCTTTTCTATTCCCTGATTATTCATCCATGGTCTTGCTAATTAAAGAATCATTCTACTTGCAAGAGGACTGACTCAATCTGCTGTCCTGATTTCTTCAGACTACTCTACATGGCTTTTCTTCCCCTTTCTTTGTTCTGTCTCTGTCCCACTTATTCTCTCATGGCTCTCTTAATTACATTCTGTTCCAGTGAAATATATCTTCATTCCACTATCTGTATTTTCTAATTAAATTTTATTTTAAGTTATATTTGTGCCCTGTTTCAATTAAATATTGCAAAGGAAGTCAGGATTAAGAGACCTAGAAGCAAGTAAGAAATATGTGAGTAATATTTCCAGATAATCTATACTATTCCTTAAATGATAAATGAAAATTATAAAAGTATCCTAGAGATGTAGGTTAAATAAAAAACATATGAATTATTTTCATAACATTAGATATTGGATCAAAAGGTACAACCAAAGGTGGCATCAAATTAAATTCAATGTTTTTCAACCCAAGAAAAAAATAAACAAATCGTAGAGACATCTTTCATTTTCCCACATTTAACCTCAAAGTAGGCTTTTCAGTTGAAGAGCGGTTGCCATTCATGTGAAGAACATTCCTTGCTATCCGTTGTGATACGATTATTATACTCTAAGTTAATGTGACAAATCTTGAATTAGAAACAAACATTGGGAAAATTAATATGGAAGGGTATTGTTTTCTAACCTATGGCCATTAAATAATCAGTATTCTTAGACTGAGTATAAGTTACAATTTTAGGCCACAGTTTAACATGTACTAAATAGTAACTATCCCAGCTTATTATGGTTGTACATTCATTCCTGTGACCCTTGGTATGTTTATCTTGTCATTTTCCTCTCTTTCATATATATACCCTATACTAATGATGAAATAATTTTTTGAACAGAATACGTAAAGAGCAAAACAAAATATTTTACCTATCAACTATTCACAAGCTGAGTACTCCAATTTCTACAGTGCTCTCAACTAACAATTGAGCTTTGATCAATAGTAATAGAATTAAAACCTGAGATAAAATAAACACAAATTCTATCCTATAGTAAGAAAAAGAGTTATTATATGAAATACTTTGGTTTTGGCAACATTTATCCAATTTTATTTTCTGTCACTATGATATATAAATCTTTTGTTTTTTCAAATTTCACCTTTACAATTTTAGTCATTTCTCTTGTTGCAACACCTAAAGAATTGGTAAACATTATAGATGATTTAAAACAAATATTTTATCTTGCAGGCATAATTTTAAAAGTTCAACTTTCTCTCTCTCTTTCTCTCTCTCTCCATATATATATATGGCCATAAAATATATTGAATCTGGTGACCCACATGAATTTCAAAATTGTTTTGTAAGATGTATGACTTGCTTTATCTTAAAATTCTATCTTTTGGGTAAGAAATAAAACCAGCAATGTAATTTAAATAAACCAACAGTAAATAATATTTAAAATATAATTAAACATTAAAACGTAAAAAGGTCAATCTTTTCTAAAATTTAGAGTTTCTCTACATGTAAGGCTAATTAACATTATTTCAAGTAATAATTAGTAGTCAGCAGTATATTTTACTTTCCACAAATCATGCTGTAATGTCAACAGAACTTAATTCAGTTTTGAAGACTTGTGTTGATCTTTACCACTACACTGAAATATAGTGTTAACTGTGAGGTCATGGTCAGGTGACTTCATCTATGTCTTTTTTCTATCTTAAAATACTTATGAGAGACCTCTGCTTCAAGACAGAATGTTCTAGCAGTTAAACACTCATACTGACTTATAGAGAAAACTATGGGTTTTATCTTAAAGACATATTTAAAGGCATCCAGAGAGCTATGAAAAAAAATGTTAAATGAACTAAAATTCCAGAAAGGGAAAATATCTTCTGAGGTGAGCTAAGCAACATGCAGCCACTTCTATTTTAAATAAGTGTGTCAGAGCTTCTTGGATTTGGGCTAAAACTCTTGCTTTGGTAGAGAAAGTAAGATGATAGAGCAAGAAGAAATAACTCTTAGAGGTTCTGTAGAGATGGAGTAAAAAACGCTGGATATGAAAGAGATCTCAGGTAAATACACTATCAGTCCTATCATTAATTTATTTGCTATAATTTAAAGGCTGAAAATCCCAAAAGCTAAAGAGTTAAGCTGAAAATATCTAATGGGCAGAACTGAATTTCCCACAGTCTTTCAGGAACAAGTAGGAAAAGCAAAGGAAAACAAACAAACAAAAACAAACAACAGATCCTGCCAGCCTCTTAAAAATAAGGAGGAGAAAATCTAAACTTACCACGGCTGTATTTTTGCCAAGACCTAGCTCAATCTGAAGCTTTAACAATGTACTCAGATTCTCATTGTGTTTGTATAATGGAGGAAAAGAGGGATGTTCCCTGGTAGATGATAACATTATTGGGGCCTCCATAGTTCTTCTATACAAGGTGCATAGATATGGTTAAGAATTGTCAAACATGCAAAGAAACAAAGATATATTGACTACCAAGTATAAAAACATACAGGATCATTAAGATAACAAATAATGCAGGAAGTAATGTTAAAAATGACTTTGAAAAAACTAAAAATAATATACAGGCATGTCTCAGATATATTGTGTGTTCAGTTCCAGATTGTTGCAATAAAGCTAATACTACAATAAAGTGAGCCACACATTTTTTTGGCTTCCCAGTTTAAATAATGCTGTGTTTACAATATAGTATTGTCTATTAAGTGTGCAATCACATTATGTCAAAAATGTACATACCTTAATTTAAAAATAGTATATTGCTAGAAAATGCTAATAAAAATCTGAGCCTACAGCAAATTGTAATCTTTTTGCTGATTGAAGGTCTTGCAATGATGGTGCCTGATTGATCAAAGTGGCCACTACTGAAAGTCAGGGTGGCTGTGGCAATTTTTAAAAATAAGACAACAAAGAAGTTTGCAGGATTGATTGACTCTTCCTTTCACAAAAGGTTCCTCTGTAGCATGCAATGCTGTTTGGTAGCATTTTACCCACAGTAGAACTCCTTTGAAAATTGGAGTGAATCCTCTCAACCCCTACCACTGCTTAGTCAACAAAGTTTATATAATATTCAAAATCTGTGTTGTCATTTCAACAATGTTCACAGTATCTTCATTGGGAGATTTATCTCAAGAAACCACCTTTTTTGCTCATTCATAAGAAGAATCTTCTGATGCATTAAAGCTTTATCTTGAGATTGCAGTAATTCAGTCACGTCTTCAGGATCCACTTCTAATTCTACTTCTCTTATTTCCAACACATCTGTAGTTAATTTCTGTACTGAAGCCTTGATTCTCTTAAAGTCTTCCATTGGAGTTGAAATCAATTTATCCCAAGCTCCAGTTAGTATTGTTATTTTGGCCTCCTCTCATGAATCATGAATTTTCTTAATGGCATCTAGAATGGTTGAATCCTTTTTAGAAGGTTTTATATTAACTTTGTCCAGATCCCCCAGAGAAATCACTATCTATGGCAGCTATAATCTTACCAAATGTATTTCTTAAATAAAAGGACTTTAAAGTTGAAATTACTCCTGATTCATGGGCTGCAGAATGGATGTTGTGCTCATTAGTCTCCTTGTGCATCTTCATCAGAGCTCTCAGGTGTCTACGTGCATGGTCAATGAACAGTAATATTTTGAAGAAAAAAAAAGAAAAAAAAAAACCTTTGTTTCTGAGACATACTCTCCAAAATGTGCTTAATATATTCAGTAAACCATGCTGTAAATAGATGTGTTGTCATCCAGAATTTATTGTTCCATTTCTAGAGCACAGCTAAAGTTAAATTAGCATAATTTTTAAGAGACCTAAAATTTTTAGAATGACAAATGAGCCCTGGCTTCAACTTTATTTGACCAGCTGTGTTAGCCCCTAACAAGTGAGTCAGAATATGCTTTGAGGGTTGAAACTAAGCATTGACTTCTCCTCTCTAGCTATGAAAGTCCTAAATGACGAATTCTTCCAAAAGAAGGTTGTTTTATCTACGTTATAAATCTTTGATGTAGCTACCTTCATAAATTATCTTAGCTAGGTTTTCTGGATAACTTGCTGCAATTTCTACATCAGCACTTGCTGGTTCTCCTTGCAGTTTTATGATATACAGATGGATTTTTCTTTTAAAACCTCATGAATCAACCTTTGCTAGCTTTCAACTTTCCTTCTGCAGCTTCCTTACCTCTCCCAATCTTCATAGAATTGAAAAGAGTTAGGGTCTTCATTGAAGTTAGGCTTTGGCTTATAGGAATGTTGTGGCTGGATTTATCTTCTATCCAGATCACTACAATTTCCTCTATTTCAACAATACGCTGTTTCATTTTCTTATCATTTGTGTCTTCACTGGGGCATCACTTTCAATTTTCTTTTTTTATTCACAGCATGGCTAGCTATTTGGCACAAGAGGCCTAGATATCAACCTATTTTGGATTTTGGCATGCCTTTCTCATTAAGCTTAATCATTTATAGCTTTGACTTAAAGAGAGAGATGTGTGACTCTTCCCTTTACTTGAACACTTAGAGACTATTGTAGAGTTACTAACTGGCCTAAATCCAATATTGCTGTGTCTAGGGAATAGGAAGACCTGAGGTGCCAGAGAGAGATGGGGAAACAGCTGGTCACTGGAGCAGTCAGAACACATACAACATTTATTGATTAAGTTTGCCATCTTATATGGGTGCAGTTTGTAGCATCCCAAAACAATTACGATAGCAATATGAAAGATCACCATAATAGATATAACAAAAATGGAAATATTGTGAGAATTATCAAAATGTGATACGTACACAAAGTGAGCACATGTTGTTGGAAAAATGACACCAATAGACTTATTCAATGCATGGTTGCTACAAAACTTCAATTTTTAAAAGTCACGATGTATGTGAAGCACACTAAAGAAAAGCGTGAAAAAATGAGGTATGCCTGTACAATAAAAACAACATAATGGAAAGTATATATAAAAC
Source organism: Pan troglodytes (assembly GCF_028858775.2). NCBI lineage: Eukaryota > Metazoa > Chordata > Mammalia > Primates > Hominidae > Pan > Pan troglodytes. The sequence continues at coordinate 135,207,408 of NC_072404.2, forward strand.
ACATAAAAGGATGGATGATTTTACCCAGCAATTAGCATTTATGTACAGAAAAGTCATTATAGAGCTAAAACTTATAATATTTGATATTATCAACTCAACAATGTCTTAAAGTAAGTTGATCAAAGTTAAACACAGGATTATTAGTCATCAGAAACATGAACCAAAAAAAAAAGGGTACCACCTGATGGTCTATGAGCAAAATAATGTAAAAAAATGATATGTAAAAAATATGTAGAACATGCACAATAGGCTAAGAAATGTGTGGCTTCAAATACTAAGACCAGGATGGTATCTGGGACAGAAGCATTGTTAGAATATGTAACAGCAGAGGATTTTTCCAAAACTAAAAGACATCAACCTACAGATTCATCAACCTCATGGTATACAGAGAGGTTTGGAATATTATAGAAAAACTTTCAAGAACCAAAGTAAAAATGGGAAAACTTAAATGCAGCCTAGAGATTTAAGAAGCCTTGCACTGACTGCACAACTAAACGAACGACAGCTGGAAGACAATGGAATGACACATTTAAAGTACTGAAGGAAAATAACTGCTATAATTGTAAACCTAGCGAAATTTTCTCAAAAATGAAGATATAATAAAGATATTTGCAGACAAACAAAAATTGAAAAAATTATAAGTGATTCTGCATTAAAAACATATCCAAGGAAGTTCTTCTGGTAGAGGGTACATTTTAACAGTCCAAACCAACTAAACTCAGGAGTATAATAAATAAAAGAAAGGTAGACATTGTATATGTGTGTGTGTGTGTGTGTATGTGTGTGTGTGTGTGTGTGTAGCTATAGATAACTCCATATTCACTTAAATTGATTTAAATCAATATTGGCTTAATATTGACTTAACATCAATTTATGTACATAGTAGAGACTAAAATATGTGTGCTATTAAAATACGTGAAAATATAATGCAAAGTTGAAAGGAGTAATTGGACTTGAAGTGTTTCAATATTCTATTTTATCGTAGGATCGTCAAAATAAATAATTTTCATTGACTATAGTATTCAAGAAAGAATATTGTATTTTTCAGGTAGTGGCTCTTGCTGAGGGGAAATTTTGTCCCCAAGGGATATTTGGTAATGTGTAAAACTCTCTTTTGGATGGAACAACGGGAGATGAAGTGCGTACTTAACAGGCATCTACTGAGTAGAAGTCAGGAATACTTTTAAACATCATACAAAACACAATAGCACCCACACAACAAAGAATTATTCAACTAAAATATCAACAGTACCAAGAATGAAATAATCTGCTGTAGGGTAACCACTAAATCATAACAAAAATGTGCAAGTAGCAAATGGACTACTAGAAAAATATGATAATAAAATATGTGATTAATACTATGACAGGGAGAAAGAGAAACATAAAATAGGTGGGTTAAGGAGAAAACAAGTAGAAAAACGCTAAATATACAACGAACTATATTAGTAATTAAAATATATGTAGACTAACTATTCCAAATAAAAAAAAATAAGATTTGAGTCTGGGAAAACAGCATCACAATTATATGCATAATACAAGGCACACTCAAACTATAAAGATGTAGAAAGAATAAGCACAAATGATCATTAAAAAACTATAATGAAAACTCTGACCAAAGTTTATCTTTTTAGCTATACAAATGTAGACCCAGTAAATAATTAGGAAAAAAAAATTAACTGAGAAAGATTGGCATTTCAAAATGATAAGAAAGTTAATCCAACAGTAAGACATCACAATATTCAATCTATAAGCTTACAATAAATGGCTTCAAAGGATATTAATCATCACTTGGCAGAACTAAAAGAAAAAGTTAAATAATCTACAATATGGTCATGAATTATAAATGGACTTCTCTTAAAAAAACAATTAATTAAGGTTTTAAAAGATCTGATAACACAATTGGGAAACTTGAACTAGCTGACACTATAAAAATATATATTCAATTTCTACAGAATTCAAATGCTTTCAAGGGCCTATGGATTGTTTACCAAAGTCAACAATATGCTAGTTAGTAAGAAAAGCCGCAAAAAATATCAAAGGCTTTCAATCATTCAGAAGTTATTATTTGATACAACAGAGATCCTACTAGACATAGACGATTTAAAAAAAAATTTGAAAAGTCTCCTATTGCATATAGAATTAATTATTACATAATCTATGGGTTAAGGAAGAAATTATAATTTAAATTATAAAAAACATTTCAAACCATTATATTTACATTTTCAGTTTTATAATAATATTCTGCTATGGATGAGTTCTTACATGGGTATATTAAGTTTTGCAAATTCATCATGCTTTATATTTGAGATCTATAATTTTCTGCATGTATACATATATACATATAGTATTTGAATAGGAAGTTACTAACTGTGATGGTTAATAATGATTGTCAATTGGATTGGATTGCAGGTTACAAATATTGATCTTGGGTGTGTCTGTGAGGTTGCTGCCAAAGGAGATTAACATTTGAGTCAGTGGGCTGGGAAAGGCAGACCCACCCTTAATCTGGGTGGGCAGGATCTAATCAGTTGCCAGTACGGCTAGCATATAGGCAGGCAGAAAAATGTGAAAAGGGAGAGTGACCTAGCTTCCCAGCCTACATCTTTCTCCCATGCTGGATGCTTCCTGCCCTCTAACATGGAACTCTAAGTTCTTCAGTTTTGAAAGTTGGAATGGCTCTCCTTGCTCCTAAGCCTGCAGACAGACTTTTGTAGGACCTTGTGATCATATGAGTTAATACTTAATAAACTCATATATATATATATATGCAGTCCTCATATATATAAAAATGTATTCCATTAGTTCTGTCTCTCTAGAGAAACATGACTAATACACTAACAAATATAGTCTCAAATGTTACGTTACTCAATTTATGTATATAATTCAACTTTAAATCAAAATTAAATTGTCCAATTTATGAATTTGATTTAGCATTAATCTTAAGAAGAAAACGTTGCTCTAAAACCAGTCTGATCTTATTCTACTTAGTACATTACCATTTAATGTATTCATGTTCTGTTTTCTATGACTGTCTTACCCTATGTTTTTGTGTGTGTGTTTCTCTTACCTCTTTCATGGACATCTATTTTGAATTACTTCTTTTCTAAATTATTGAATGTATTATCCCTATTGTGTTTTACTTTTCATTAGTGGCTACACTAAGGAATAAAACATGCATCACTTATTTATTACACTACAAGTTATTACTTTTACTGATTGATAGACAATACTAGAACTTTACATAATTTATCTCCATTTATCAGCTGACTGTCATGTTATTGTTGTTGACTATACTCATTCTATATTTATTTAGGCTTTAGATTATTTTTACTTCTGTTATGTTTTTTAAGCTATATTAAGGTATAATTGCCAAATTTTAAAATGTATATATTTTTGGTGTACAACATGATGTTTTGGTATATGTATAGATTACAAAATGAAGAAGTCAAGCTAAATAACATATCCATCTCCTCACATACTTAATCATTTTCTGTAGTAAAAACATTTAACATCTACTCTTTTAACAATTTTCAGGTATAAATTATTATAATAAAAATACATTATTATTAACTATAGTCGCCATGCTGTATAATAGATTTCCAAAACGTATTCATTCTGTTTAACTAAAACTTTCTAGCCTTTGACCAACATCACCACATTTCTTCTTTTTCCCCTTCCAAGTCAGTGTCAACCACTGTTCTATTTTCTGCTTTTACAAGTTTGACATTTTCAGATTTCACCTAAAAGTAAGCTCATGCAGAACTTATCTTTGTGTGCCTGGCTTATTTCACTTACAATAATGTCCTCCAGGTTTAATCATGTTTTTTACAAATGACAGGATTTCCCTCTTCTTTAAGGCTGAATAGTATTCCATCACACACACACACACACACACACACACAAACACACACACACACCAAATATTCTACATCCATTCATCCACTGATGGGCACTTATATTGATTCCATATCTTGGCTATTGTAAATGTTAGAAGAAAAACTCTAGACAAATTAAAATTAGTAGAGTTTGTTTCAACAAAAAATGATTCATGAATAGGGCAACACTCAGAAACAGGACAGGTTCAGAGAGCTATAACCAGCAATGTGAGTAGGCAGCATTTACAGGCAGAAAAAGGAAGTAACATACAAAAACAACTTGATTGGTTACAGCTCAACATTTGTCTTATTTGGTCATTATGTGACCAATTGGCAGCCTGTGATTGGCTATGACTTAGCTATCTGTTACAAAAACATACTTTGTTAGGTTGCAGTTTGCTGTGTATAAAGGAAGGTTTAGGACAAATTTAATTTAATTTAATATGAATAATGCTGCCATGAACCTGGGGGTGCAGATATTTCTTTGGCATATTGATTTTGATTCCTCTAGATACATACTCAGAAGTGGAATTGCTGAATCACATGCAATAGTAGTTCCTCCTTATCCATAAGGTAAACATTCCAAGACCTTCAGTGGATGCCTGAAACTGCAGATAGTATTAAACCCTATATATACTACGCACAAATTTATTTTTTCCTTCTTCATAATTTCACAGAAGATTCAGTCTCACCATATATCTCATCAACCTCAGAATGTTTATTTTTTCCTTATTAAGTAGAGAACTTTCACCTTTTCACTAAAGAGAGCACTTTATGGCTTCTCTTTCGCATAACTGAATTATCAGCATCACTACTTTTGTGCTTTGCAGCTGTTAAAGTAAAATACTGGTCACTTAAACACAAGCACTGCAAAACACATCAGTTGATCTGATAATCAAGATGGCTACTAGGTGACTAATTGCACATAGCACATACGGCATGCGTATGCTAAACAAAGGGATAACTAATGTCCTGGGAGGGACAGAGTGGGACAGCATGAGAGTTTATTACATTACTCAGAAAAACATTGAATTTAAAATTTATGAATTGTTTCAGGAATTGTATATTTAATATTTTAAAACTGAGGTTGACTGGGGATAACTGAGACAAGGGAAGCAAAAACCTGAAAGAGTGGAGATCTATTGTAATTCCATTTTATTTTTTTGAGAACTTTATTTACTGTTTTTTCATAATGAGTGCACTCATTTACATTCACACATGCAATGTATGAGTGTTCCTTTTTCTCCCCATCCTCACCAGCACTTGTTATTTTATTTTTATAATGAACATTCTAACTGGTGTGATAAAACATCTAATTTAGTTTTGAGTTACACTTTTCTGATGATCCATGATTTTTAGATTTTCTCATGAATCTGGTAGTCATTTTTATGTTGTATTTTTAAAAAAAAGTCGATTAAAGATGGGTTATTATCTTGTCTTTGCTATTGAGTTGTAAGCTGTCGAATTTTTTAATGTATTTTAACTATTAACCATTTTTCCAACAAATTGTTTGCAAATATTTTTTCCATACATTAGGTTGCTTTTTCACACTAATGCCAGTTCCTTTTGCTGTGTAAAAGCACTTTGGTTGATCTAATGTCATTTGTCTATTTTTACAATTGTTGTCTGTGTTATAGCAGTTACGTCCAAAGAAATCTTTTCCCAGCGATATGGTTTGGCTGTATCCCCACCCAAATCTCATCTTGGATTGTAGCTCCCATAATTCCCATGTATTGTGGGAGGAACCCAGTGGGAGATGATTGAATCATGGGGGCAGTTTCCACCATACTGTTCTTGTAGTCAATGTCTCATGAGAGCTGATGGTTTTATAAGGGGAAAGCCCTTTTGCTGGACTCCCATTTTCTTCTCTTGTCTGCCGCCATGTGAGAAGTGCTTTTCACCTTTAGCCATGATTGTAAGGCCTCCCCAACCACGTGGGACTGTGAGTCCATTAAACGTCTTTCTTTTGTAAGTTGCCTAGTCTCCAGTATGTCTTTATCAGCAATGTGAAAACAGACTAATAAAGTTCATTGGTATCAGAAGAGTGGGGCACTGCTGAAAAGAGGCTCGAAAATGTGAAAGCAACTTTACAACTGTGTAACAGGCGGAGGTTGGAACAGTTTGAAGGGCTCAGAAGAAAACAGGAAAATGAGTGAAACTTAAGAACCTCCTAGAGTCTTATTGAATGGCTTTGAATGGAATGCTGATAATGACTGGACAATGAAATCCAGGCTGAGGTGGTCTCAGATGGAAATAAGGAACTTGTTGGGAACTTGAGCAAAGGTAACTCTTGTTATGTTTTAACAAAGAGACTGGCATAATTTTGCCCCTGCCCTAGAGACTTGTGGAACTCTGAACTTGAAGGAGATGATCCATAGAAGTTCAGAAAATTTGCAGCCTGATGATGTTATAGAAAAGAAAAATCCATTTTCTGAGGAGAAATTTGAGCCAGCTGCAGAAATTTGTGTAAGTAATGAGGAGACAAATGTTAACCACTAAGACAGTAAGAAAAATATCTCCAGGGCATGTCAGAGGTCTTCATGGCAGGCCCCCCCATCAAAGGCCTGGAGGCCTAGGAAAAAGAAATGGTTTTGTGGGCTGGATACAGGGTCCCCCTGCTGTGTAATGCCTAGAGATATGGTGCCCTGTTTCCAGCTGCTACAGCTGGGGCTGAAGGGGGCCAATGTAAAGCTTGGGCTGTGGCTTCAGAGGGTTCAAGCCCCAAGCATTGGCAGCTTCCACATGCTGTTGAGTCTCTGAGTGCAAAGAAGTCAAGAATTGGCATTTGGGAACCTCTGCCTAGATTTCAGACCATGTATACAAATTCCTGGATGTCCAGGCAGAAGTTTGATGCAGGGATAGGGCCCTCACGGAGAACATCTGCTAGGGCAGTGATGAAGGGAAGTGTGGGGTTGAAGCCCCACACAGAGTCCCCACTGGGGTGCTGCCCAGTGGAGCTGTGAAAAGAGGGCCACCATCCTCCAGATCCCAGAATGATACGTCCACAGACAGCTTGCACCGTGCACCTGGAAAAGCCAAAGACATTCAACACCATCTTGTGACAGCAGCCATGGGGGAGGCTGTACCCTGCAAAACCACAGGAGTGGAGCTGCAGAAGACCATGGGAACCCACCTCTTGCATCAGTGTGACCTGGATGTGAGCCATGGAATCAAAGGAGATCATTTTGAAGCTTTAATATTTGACTCCTCCACTGGATTTCAAAGGGGCTATAGGCCCCTTTGTTTTGGCCAATTTCTCCTATTTGGAATGACTATATTTACCCAATGCCTGTACCCCCATTGTATCTAGGAAGTAACTAACTTGCTTTTGATTTTACAGGCTCCATAGGTGGAAGGGACTTGCCTTGTCCCAGATAAGACTTTGGACTATGGATTTTTGAGTTAATGCTGAAATAACTTAAGACTTTGGGGGACTGTTGGGAAGGCATGATTGGTTTTGAAATGTGAGGACATGAGATTTGGATGGGGCCAGGTATAGAATGATATGGTTTGACTGTGTTCTCACCCAAATCTCACCTTGAATTGTAGCTCCCATACTTCTTTCATGTTGTCGGAGGGACCCAGTGTGAAATGATGGAATCATGGGGATGGTTTTCCCCATACTGTTCATGTAGTAGTGAGTAAGTCTCACGAGATTTGATGGTTTTATAAGGAGAAACCCTTTATTTGGCTCTCATTATCTTATCTTGTCTTCCACCATGTGAGACATGCCTTTCACCTTTAGCCATGATTGTGAGGATTCCCCAGCCATGTGAACTGTGAGTCTATTAAACCTCTTTCTTTTGTAAATTTCTTTGTCTCAGGTATGTCTTTATCAGCAGTGTGAAAATGAACTAATACACCCAGCAAGGGTGTATTAGCACCCAGTAAGGATGCTTTTTTTTTCTATTTTTCTTCTAGTACTTTTAGAGTATTACATCTTATGCTTAAGTCTTTATTCATTTTGAGTTGATTTTTGTATATAATGTGAGATATGGGTCCAATATTATGCTTCTGCATGTGAATATCTAGTTTTCACAACACCATTTACTGAGGAGACTATCCTTTCCCCATTGTGTGTATTGGCAATTTTTTCAAACATCAATTGACCTTACATGCTGGATTTATTTCTGGCTTCTCTATCCTGTTCAACTGGTAGATATGTCTGTTTTTATGCTAGTCCCATGCTGTTTTATGACTATAGCTTTGCAGTATATCTGGAGATCAGGTAGTGTGATGTCTCCAGTTTTATTTTTTTACTCAATATTACTTTGGCTAGTTAGAGTGTTTTGTGGTTGGCTACATATTTTATAATTATTTTTCTATTTCTATGAAAAATGCCATTGGGATGTTGAGAAGGATTGCATTTAGTCTGTACCAATTTGTGTAGTATGGATATTTTAACAATTATAATTCTTTCAATTCATGAATGCAAAGTATTTTTCCACATATTTTTCTCCTTCGATTTTTTTCATCAATATTTTACAAGTTTAAGTGTATAGCCAGAACCATCACAACCAACCCAGTGGGTGTCCTCACACTCACTCATAAGGGGAGGTCTTCTCCCAATAAAGACAGCTTGGAAAGTCTAGAAGAAATGACTACTTTATCAAATGAGCAGACATTAATGAAATGCAATAAGAAATATTTTTAAATAAAAGGAAACATCACCACAAAAAGACCACAATAATTTCCCAGTAACTGATCCCTAAAAATGGATCTATAAATTTTCTGACAACTAATTTAAAATAATTGTTTTAATAAAACTCAATGAACTTAGGAAAACATAGAGAGAAAATGTAATGGTATCAGAAAAATAATAAGCAAACAAAATGAGAATTTTAACTGAGAGAGTAAAGTTATATAAAAGAACCAAGCAGAAATTCTGGAGCTGAATAATACAAGAAATGAAATAAAAAATCCAGTCGAGCATATTAACAGTAGAAATGTTCAAACAGAAGAAATTATCTTTGAACTCCAGAATAGGTTATTTGAAAATACGAAGTCAGAGAAAAAATTTAAAAAAACAATGAAAATGAATGAAGAAAGCCTATGGGATTTACAGGAGAATAGCAAGAGAGCTAACATTAACATTATAAGTACTAAACAAGGAAAAGAGAAAGATAATGAAATAGAAAGCTTACTTAAAGAAATAATGGTTGAAAATTTCCCAAATTTTGGGAAAAATATAAACAGCCAGGTATAAAGAACTCAAAGGTCTCCAATCTGACTCGACCCAAAGATTACCCCAACGTGTATTATAATCAAATGGACAAAAATGAAAGACAAAGAGAGAACCTTGAAAGCAGCAGGAGAAAAAAAAATCCTCACATGCAAGGAAATCCCAATAAGGTTTTTTTGGGGGGTTGTTTTTTGTTTATTTGTTTGAAACAGAATCTCTCTCTGTCACCCAGTCTGGAGTGCAGTGGCATGATCTTGGCTCATTGCAATCTCCGCCTCCCGGCTTTAAGCAATTCTCTTGCCTCAGCCTCCTGAGTAGCTAGAACTACAGAGGTGCATCTCCACACCCAGCTAATATGTGTACTTTTACTAGAGACAGGGTTTCACTATGTTGGCTGGGCTGGTCTCAAACTCCTGGCCTCAAGTGATCTGCCCACCTCAGCCTCCCAAAATGCTGAGATTTCAGGCCTGACCACCACACCTGGTCCCAGTAAGGTTTTTAGCAGATTTCTTGGCAGAAAATTTGCAGACCAGGAGCCAGTGAGATGATATATTCAAAGTGCCAAGGAAAAAATTATGCCAAAAAGTAATACCATACTTGGCAAAAATATTCTTCATAAATGAAGGCGAAATAAAAACTGTCAAACTCAAACAAAACGGAGGGAATCCTTCACCACTAGACCCGTCTTACAAGAAATACTGAAGGGAGTCCTTTCACCTGAAATGAAGGATATTAATTAGTAACTTGAAAAACATAAGAAAGTATGAAACTCACCGGTAAAAGTACATAACTGAAATCAGAATACTCTAACACTATAAAGGGAAATCACGTATATCTCTAGTATAAAAGTTAATAGATGAAGGATTATAAATAACTATAGCTATAATAATTTATTAAAAGATATACAATATAAAAAGATATAAAGGATGACACACAAAACATATAATAATTGGGGGTAAAGTAATCTAGTTTTTTAAATGTGCTCAAACTTACCAAGTTATCAGCTAACCTGATATAACTATAAGAGGTTTTTATGTAAGCCTCATGGTAACCATGAAGCAAAAACTTAGTAGTAGATACACTACTAAAGTATTTACTTTACTTAGGTAAAGGGAAAAAAAATAGAGCATACCACTACAAAAATTATCAAATCACACAGCAAGACAGCAAGAAAGGAAAAATGAACTAAAGACTTGCAAAACAACAAGAAAACAATAAACAAAATGTGAATGAACACAGAGAATGCTGTTTATTTGAGTCAAGAAAATAGGAAATAAGGACCCTTTATCATTCCCTAAAAATAGTATGCTGTTTTAAACTACATGTGTATATACCCTTTGCCCAGGATGCCATCTCTCGTGTTTTATTTTTTGCAATTTCCTCCTTATTTATCAAAATTCAAAGCCATTTTCTTCTTTACAAATATTACTCTAGTAATCAAGCAGAGTTGATTTCTTCCATTGCCATAAATTGCACATATTTATATTATTGTACTTAGGTTGTTATATTATGATTATTTGTTTATATGTTTGTCTCCTCTGCTATATTTTTCATTACTTTAGAGAGGAGCTGTGTCTTTTCAGCTCTTCAGCACCTAGCTTACCTGGAATTATTAAGCTTTAAAAAATATGTTTTAATAAATAGTATACACAGTCAGAAATAATTGGGCTTTTTTTAGATGTTTGGCAATTTTGAATCACAGTCCACAAAATTCCAGTGTCACCCACCCTCATTCCAATACCATTACAGAATGTGATCAATAAACCTCAGTTACTCAAGCATCTAACTAATAATCAAACATTAGGGACAAACTCTCACTTTATAATTCCTGACTGGTTACCAATAAAACTCTCACCCCCAGGCTGCATGGTTCTTCTGGATCTGGCAGCTCTGAGTCATTCTTACTATGCTTAGGAGATAGTAGAGTGTTCTTCAGCAAGGTTAGGCATCATGCAGCCAAATATATCTAAACATTTGCCTCTTCTCTCTGTGCCTCTGGAGGGCAATATGAAGATTCCCAGTGCTTTCCGAACCCTACTGTCAAGTCCAAAGGGCATAGGGAAAAGTGTGTCCTTTTAGTTAATGTTAACTAATAAAATATTTATTAACCTCCTCCTGGAATATCACATGTTGAAAAAATTTTAAAATTATCCATTTAATGTAGGCACAACAGTAAGGATAGATCAGTTACTTATGCAATAAAAATTCCAGTATGTCAGGAAGACAGATAGGCAAATAGTTATTTACTTTAAATGTGGTAAGTGATGTGATAGAGAAATAGAGTTGTCTGTGGGAGCCAACCAATCCAGATACATGGGAGTGATCATGAAGAATATTTTGGAGGTGGCAATTTCTAATTTGAGATATAAATAATACATAGAAAATGGGTAAAAGTTGACTTTAATGTCACACATGATAAAGCTTCAAGAAAGAAGAAGCAAGTAAACATTTTAATTTGGTAGGAATACAGAGTGTACTATTAAATGACTGATAAAAGGATCTGGAGATGTAACAAGGGCCAGTGGAATGTTTAAAGCTTAGCTCAGCAATGGAAAAACAGACAATTTTAAGATTAGGAGTAACACAGTTTTACACGTTACAAATACCACTCTATGTGGTGGGACCAGTTAGGAGGCTATTAGCTATAAAATTCTAAGTAGGGGGTATTGTGAAAAGTAAAGCAACTTGAGAAAAATAATTAGAATATAGGATCAGTAGTTTCTGTTTATTGATTTTAAGGAATGAGGAAGAGGGAGAAATATGGGAGAATAAATGATGGTGACCCGGGCTCCATCAGTTTTATTTAATACTTTCAATGAGAAGGTATACAGGAGAAGCAAGTTGGTAAGTCGGGTTTGGATGAAGTTGATGCGATGTATTCAAGAGGAGATGTCCAATAACAGTTGGATGTATATGAGGCATATCTATCTAGTTACTAGAAATAAATATGAAAGCCATCAGACATACATTGTAAGTGAAGCCAATATAGTTTCAGATGCCTGGAGAGTGAGAATATTTGAAAAGGAACACCAACATCTATCAAGGATGCACCAAGCACATGAAGTCTGCAAGGTTCATGCAGAAGTAGAAGCCAGTGAAATGTTAGAAAAACCCAGTGAATTTAGTAGAAGTATAGACAATAGAAGACAGTGCTTTCAGAACACAGAAGTGGTCAAAAGTGTGTAGCAACAGGTCATATAATCATATAACATCAAAATATTCACCTATATCTTTCAATAAACTGAAATTTTATTTAAGCATTGACCTAGGATACTTTTACTTCCTCAGCACTTTCAAAACACAATTCTGGGAAATGAAATCAATTTCATTTATTTATTTCTCCAACACAATTCTGAGAAATGAAACTAATTCTTACACACTTTCTTTTAATCAAGAAGACATTCTAGGTTGCAAAAAAACACAAATTGATTTTTTAAATTTCCTGACAAATGCATAACTGCAAAAAAATAAAATCAATCTGATTTCTGATATTTTCTGGTAGAATGTAAGGAAGCTGACTGACTGTTCTCTACACTTTTCATTATTTTCACTATTTTTTTCTTTTGCTTTTGTGTTTTGTTTTCCTTTATGTGAGTTGAAATTCAATTTAAAGAAAAGTAAGGATGAATGAAGCAGTGGACCCAGTGAGAGCACCACTAACATACGCAGTGTTTTCAGTGGCCAATTTTTCACACTGTTTGAAGGGAGTGAAATATTAGTATTCATCTCACATTGGAAGCAAGCTGAAAAGGCATAGTTATATTTTCAGTCTGATTGTTTTTTATTTGAAGTGTAAACTCACAAACTGTAGCTATGGAGAGGCAAACAAAAGGAATAGAAAGAAAACTGGGTTTGTTTGTTCTATTAAATGTAGGATCTACGTTCTAGGCATCTACATAAAAGGATTTACTTGGACTTCTGATTCCCATCTGTTTTAATTGGTTGGTTTATATTCATAAGCAGCACTGGCATCCTAAACAGAAATTATATGATATTATATGCAGAGAAGAGGTGGGGGAGAGTGTTTCTGCCTCTTTGTTCACTTTTCAATTCTTTGTATAAAAAACACACTGAACATAGCACTAGCCTTAGCTTCTGAGCCCTGGAAGAGCTTAGAAAGAAAAAAAAAATAGAAGAGAGCTTAAAAATAGAAAAGAAAGCCTTACAGAAATATTGTGTACCGTGCTCTGCAACCTCAAATATCTTCTACCCAATTCTCCTATAATGAATGGAAACAATTTTATAGCCCAATTATTATGTAGTCCATCAATTTATGGAGATAACAAATACAAATGGGAAATAAAGACCATTTTCATTAGCTCCATCTGTGCATGCAAACAAACTGATATGAGAAAAATAAAATTGTGTTTCTCTTGTCTTTACCCATAAGAATGTGCTCCATTCCATTAAAAAGTAAAACAACTGAATATTTTAAATGTACTTACTGGAGCTCCAGTAGCGCAATTGGTTAGTGTGCAGCACTTACATGAAACGTACTTGCTGACAGTTTTTTAAACATTTTAAATATGTTTCAAAGGAAAAAAAATTTTATAAATAAAAGGACATTTTAAAAATGCCTAGTTTAAAATAACACAATTAATTTAAATAAAATCCTAAAAGAAATTCATTATTTCAATGATTATTGAAGTTGAGTAATTAAATCAAATTGAATACAAGTCAGTCAAATAAATATTTATTAATTTTCTATAATATATACCCAACATGTGCCAGGTGTTAGGGAGGTATCAAAGAAGAGAACAACTTAGTTCTACCATGTGCTGAAACAGAAGAGGAGCCACCTAATCTGAGATTAGAAGAGAACCTCAGCAGGCATCCAGACTCTCAGTGCCTTATTTTAGACTTCCTAGCCTCTAGAACTATAAGAAATAAATATATATTACTTATAAATTATTTAGTCTCAGGTATTTTGTTATAGCCATACTAATAGACTAAGACAGCTACCAACTACATGACTCATCTAATCCCCAGTAGAAACATAAGAAGGAAGGGGAGGATACCAAGAGTATTCATGAAAAAAATCCCCCCTTAAGAAAATAAGAGGGTATAATAAGCATCCTCCTGAATATTTCATAGGTTTTTGATCTCTTAAATATTACAATTTAGAATTGAACCTGTGTCCTTCCTTCATGAGACTACTCACAATCAGCTGCCAGTCTTTCATAGACACTCCATAGACCACTGGTAGGCAGTTTTGACTTTACTCTCCAAAGGACCATAGTGTAACCTACAACCAATGTTATGTATTGTCCTCATCAGAGATTACGCAATGGAAATAAATGAACATATTTTGATATTTCAATTTTTAGAAATGTAGAAATACTTGAAATTTGCATATAAACTTTATTCTATTATGGTATACTTGATATTTTTATTAATCTAATATTAATATTCCCAAGAAACTGAAGTTCAAAATTCAACAGGTTCAAAAATCCTCTATGATTTAACACATAAAGTAATTCACTCTTACCCTCTTCTTACAACGATTATATTCTTCACAATATGAGCCTAATTCCAGCCAGATTATTGTTTTGTACAACAGCACCAACAAAGGAACAAATAACTCTTCCAAAAGACATATTAAATGTAGAGAGAGATCAAAATAATAAGAATCTCAGGCTATGTGCTACTAATCAGTTTCTCTGTTGTATTCTGAAAGATGAATTATTTTAGCACAGCAATGACCTTCTTACACTCTTCCATGTCTTTGCTGTGGTGAACAGTGCTGTGATGAACATATGTGTGCATGTGTCTTTATAGTACAACTATTTATATTCCTTTGGGTATATATATTCAGTAATGGAATGGCTGAGTTGAATGGTAGTCCTATTTTAAGTTCTTTGAGAAATCTCCAAACTACTTTCCACAGTGCCTGAACTAATTTAAATTCCCACCAGCAGTGTCTAACTGTTCCCCTTTCTCCAAAACATTGTCAGTTTCTGTTATTTTTTGACTTTTTTTTCAGAGCCATTCTGACTGTGAGATGGTATCTCATTGTGGTTTTGATTTACATTTTCTTAATGATTAGTGATGGTGAGCATTTTTTTCATGTGCTTATTGACCATGTGTATGTCTTCTTTTGAGATGTGTCCGTATCTTCTTCCCATTTTTAGTGGGATTGTTGCTTTTTTGCTTGTTGACTTAAGTTCCTTATAGATTCTGGATTTTAGACTTTTGTCAGATGTGTAGTTTACAAATATTTTCTCCCATTCTGTAGATTGTCTGTTTACTCTATTGATAGTTACCTTTGCTGTGCAGAAGTTCTTTAGTTTAGTAAGGTTACCTTTGCTGTGTAGAAGTTCTTTAGTTTAGTTAGGTCCCACTTGCCAATTTTTGTTTTTGTTGCAGTTGCTTTTGCAGTATTCGTCATAAAAACCTTGTAGCATTATTCACAAGAACCAAAATGTTAAAATAACCATAATATCTAAGAAGTGATAAATGAACAAAATGTGATATATCCATATGGTAGAATACTATGCAGCCATTAAAAGGAATCAAAGTACTGACATATGCTACAAGCTTGAAAACATTATGCTAAGGGAATGATGCCTATCACAAAAGGCCACAAATTATATAACTCTACTTATAAGAATTGTCCTGAATAGGCAAATCTATGGTGATAGAAAGTATACTAGTGGTTGCTGAGGGATAGGATGAGGGTAGGAGGATGTAGGGGGTGATGGTGTGAGGATACAGGGTTTTTTTAAGATGGTGAAAATGTTCTAAAAGCGACTGTGGTGATGGTTGCACAACTCTGTGAACAAAATAAAAGCCATTTAATTGTATGTTTTAAGTGGATGAATTGTGTGGTTTCTGAATCGAATCTCAACAAAGCTTTTTTTTTTTTCAACAAAAAGATCATAAGGGTGGTATGGCTTTAATTATTACTAATACCATATATCTGGTGAACTTACAGGCTGAAGAAGATCCCAGTGATGTATACACAAAGAACAGACCCTGTGAGGATGCAATGAGAAGGCAGCCATGGAGGGGGCACTTGGGAGAAACTAAAACTTCTGACACCTTGATCTTAGGCTTCCAGCCTCAAGAACTGTGAGAAAACACATTTCTCTTGTTTAAGCCACCCAATATATAGTATTTTCTTATGGTATGCCTAGGAAATTATGCAGTAAATATTTGGCTAGAGTATCCTTGGAAGTTGCAAGAAATATCAGAATCAGTAAACTCTTCTAGACTCCAGATATCTAGAGACAAATTTTCAAGCACATAGATCAAATCCAAAGTCTTGTTTTATTTTTTAACTGATATAAAATTTGTTAGTGAAATGCATAATCTTAAATACTCAAGTAGATAATTTTGGCAAATATCTCCATATAACCAGTTCCTTTATCAATCTATAGACTATTTCCATGAACAAAGAAAGCTATTTCTCTCTTTTGAAGTCATCTTCTATACCCAATAGATAACCACTGTGCTGATACTTTTTTATCACCAGAGATTAGTTTTGCCTATTCTTGAAACCCACATAAATGAAAACATAGAGAATGTTATATTTCATTTCTGAATTTATTGCTCAACATTACATTTTTATGATTTAGCCAAATTGTATAGCATTTATTCATTCATTATCATTGCTGAGAAATATTCCAACAAGTGAATTTATCAAATTTATTTATTCTTCTGTGAGTGTATACCTTAATGTGGTTCCCAGTTGTAGATATCATGAATAAATGTACTATAAACATTATTTTATGAGTCATTTCATAGATACATATTTTTATTTCTCTTGAGTTAATTAATACTGAACAGTAAATTGCTAGGTCTTAGGTTAGGTGCATGCTTACCTTTATAAGAAACTGCCAATTCCCAGTTTGTCATTTGTGCTTTAATTTTCTTAACTAATTTTTATGAAGGACAGAAGTTGTGTGTTTTAAAATAATTGATTTCAATTTGTCAACTTTTTTGTCTCTAAAAATTATGTCTACCCGCAAGACCACAAACCCATTCTCTTATGTTTTCTTCTAGAAAAATTATTTTTTTAACTTTTAAGTGTATTGTCTAGCTCAAATTAAGGTTTGTGTATACTGTCAGCTGGAGATGGTCATTCCCCCACGTGTGTGTGTGTGTGTGTGTACTTGCCCATTATCACCAGTTAAAATACTATTCTTTACGGAATTGCTTTAAAGTCTTTGTCAAATATCATCTAACTGCACCTATTTTTCTTTTTCCTGGACTTTGTGTTCTATTCCATTGATCTAGTTTTCTGCTCTTATCTCTAATATCTTGATTTCAGTAGCTCTATAGTAAGTTCTTTTAATAAAAAAATGTATAAACCTTGCCCCATTTATTCTCTCCTTTTAAACCCGGTGTGGCTTATTTGTGTTATTTGTATTCCCAAGTACATTTTAGGATCAGCCTACCCAATTTCTACAATTATTGGATTTTTTATTTAGGGTAGAATTAACAACTTAATTTTTAGTTGTTCTATCCATGAACAGAGTGCTTATTTATTTACTTTAGCATTGCTTAATTTATTTCCACACTGTTTTGTGGTTTTCGGTGCAGTTTTATAGCTCTTTTATTACATTTAATCCTATTCCTTTTCATGCTTTTGATGCATCTTCTATTTATATGTACTTAATTTTGCAATTTTTTTTGCTTGTACTGAATCTCAAGATTTATAAAAATTTATTATTTTCTTTATATTTTTTGAGATATCCTAAGATTGTCTAAATACTGGATTATATGTCCTGCAAGTAAAAACTGTTATATGTCTCCTATTCCAAAATGTTTGTGATTTATTTATTATTTTATTTCACTGGCAAAATCTTTGATATAATATATGTCTTATATTAGTCTGCTAGGACTGCCATAACAAAAAATGGTTAACTGGGTTGTTTAAACAACAGAAACTGATTTTCTCACCGTTCTAGGGGCTGGCATTCCAAGATAAGTTGCCAGCAGGTTTGATTTCTCCCGAGGACTCTCATTCTTTGGCTTACAGATACGTGTATTTTTACTCTGTCCTCACATGGTCTTCTCCTCTGGGTACATGCGTATCTTGTGTCTCTTTTCTGTTGAGGACCGCAGTCATATTGCCTTAGGGCTCCACCCTTATGATCTCATTTAACATTAATTACTTCCCAATTATAGTCACATTGGGAAATAGGGCTTCAACATATACATTTGTGGGGTAACATAATTCACTCCATAACAATGTTGAATAAAAATGATGAGAACAGGTACTTTTTATTCTGGTCTTAAATAGAAACCATTTAAAATATTACACTGTATATGTCATTATCATACTGAGGAAATTTCCTTTTATTTCAAGTTTGCTGAAACTTTTACTGTGAGTAGGCTTTGGATTTTGTCAAATGCTTTTAATGAGTCTACTTTGACCATCATATTGTTTTCTTCTTTCATCTATTAGTGTGAAATACAAAGTTTGATTTGTGAATATCAAATCTTAACATTCCTTAGGTAAATTCACTTGATCATTATTTATTACTCTATTTATTTCAACATCTGCTGTGCTTTTTAAAAGAAATTTTGTGCTTGTGCTTATGAGTGGCATTGCTTTTGATAAGTTTTTTTCTTGTAATGTCCCTACAAGTTTTGATATTGGAGTTATTCAGGGATCATAAAATGAGTTAAAAACTTTTTTCATCGCCATGCATTTCCTGAAAAATTCTGTTTCAGATTATTATTATTTCTTCTGGTGGAAACAATTATATCTGTTTTTATAAGATAAGGTTTCCTATAAAAGATTTAATTTCCTAAGCAGATATAAGGCTATTCAGATCTATTTTCTTCTTTTGTCAATTTCTGTAGGATGCTTTGCCAAAGAATTTTCTTATTTCATCCAAGATGTCAGTAATATTGGCATGATATTGTCATTTTATCGCCTTATCCTTTTAGTATTTTTATGTTTCCCTCCTTCTGCTTCTGGTAATTTGTTCTCTCTCTCTCTCTCTCTGTGTGTGTGTGTGTGTGTGTGTGTGTGTGTGTGTGTGTGTGTGTGCGTGTCCATCTCTCTGTCCTTCTCTCTTTCTCTAGAGTAGTTATTCTAAGGATTTATAAATTGTGTTACTCTGTTATGAGTCAATAAATGAAATACGGATTGTTTCCATGAAGTAAATGGATCTGAAATCAGTATGAATATTAAGTTTATAGAATACCAGTAGGCCAAGATGTTGGTCTTGCCTTGACAACTGAATTCCTTCTGAGAGAAAGAATGATAAACTACATATTGTGTGGGATGACTCCAGCCTACTGACAAAGTGAATATTTGGTACATTGGCTACCAGGCCCAAAAGTAACAGAAATTATGGCTACTTAAACTGTATTACATTTTTACTGTAATGCTTAATTTTAAAATACAGTACCATTAATGCTCTATAATGTATGAATATATCTGTTGTCTTTATTTTAGGATTTTACCTACATACAAAGCCAAATCCTATAAAGCCATCGTGGGCTTCCTCTTTCCTCATTGTTTGCAACAACTTAAATAATTTGTCCATTAGAAACTTTTAAAATACAAAGTACACTAAATTAACCCCCATATGAATTCTCAGTTTTTTATACTGGAACATTTTATAGCATGAGATTAAAAATACTTAGGTGATCCTTTCAAAGTGGCTTACTTTTGTTTCTTTAAATATGAAACAACGTAGATTTTTTAAAATATCAAAAATAATTTCATTAGTCAGTTGAAAACATCCATTTTAGACTTATAAAAAATATTACCAACATTCAACTATTACCTGTATTGCCACTGACAACCAAAATGAGTGACCGAGGCTTGAGTCTCAAATCATCAATGTTTATTGAGACAGTTTGAGGGTGTGCCTTAAAAAAACGCAAGTCACAGACACATCTGTGGCACACAGGGATTTTTTCTTTTTCCATGGAGGTGCGAGGAGATTTAGTACTTATACATTTTCCTTTAAAAGGGGGAAGAATGCAATGCATGATTACACACTTGTGAGACTGTAGTTAGCACCCAACGAATCTACATTTTACAAAGAATAAGGTGAATATTTGAAGAAAAAGAGAATAGAGGAAGCATACATCTCAGGAAAGGGTGAAAGAATGATTAATTTCATCTTGTCTGTGTTCTGTACCTGGGACAATATGCTAGTAATCAATTTTAACATTGTGGAGTCTTTGAAAGGTTTGGGTTATATTTGGCCCCTTACGGATGAAAATCTAATAGGGTTAGTCAGGGAGTGGGTATGATGAGGCTTGTCCAGCATTTCATCGTGGCCATGGAACTCAGATTCCAAGGGTTCCCTGTGGTCCTCATGGCCAAGAGGGGCCCTCTTCAGTCACTTAAGGGCTCAGAATTTTATTTTAATTTCTTAAATTATTAATGGTTTTTTAGGAACGTGGGGAAATGTCTGAGTTCTGCTTGAAATTGAAAAGCAGCATGTTTTAGTCCTTAGATACCACTCTTCTGATACATTGTCTAGTTTGAAATCTATTCATAACTTCACAAAGTTATTTTATCCTTTGAGATAGGTACTGTAAACTAAAGATAAAATTTTAAGCAGACCATCTCTTGGCCATGGGGATGCCAGAGCAATCTTGAAAACTAAATTCTTGGACATGATTGGAAGGGGTGTAAGACATACCTCCTTATACTGCCTCCCCCTGCTAACCACAATTGGCCTTTCTTCCCTAAGGGCCAAACAGAAACCAGCTTTTTCAAAAGACTCTACCACGGATATCAGCCAACCATCTTATGCTGCCCCTTCATTTTTACTTGATAGGAGACCACCAATCACGGGATGTTTCTGGCCAGTCTAAAGAGAATGCACAGTAAGGGTTTTCACGTCCTTTGCTTCACACTTTAATGTCAGAAGGTGGAAAACTTCACTGTCAGATCCTGCTAACACTGTCATTTTTTGAACATGAGACCCATGAAGGGGCATGAAGTGCCATTGCACATGCACACATTTCTCCTTTCATAAATATCCATGACTCCTCCTGTGGCTTAATGAATATGTGTATTTGGCCATCCTGCTCAGCATAAATGCCTGTTCCCTTTGCTCCTCATTTGAAATGTCTGCTTCCAGCTTCTGACCAGAGGCTATGCTGCCCAGTCTGTCAGCATGGCCACCTTGCAAGCTACAACCCTTTATGAGAAGAAAGCTCTCCTTTCCAAATTTGTGAACCTCATCATTCTTCAGTTGACAGTACAATGGATGGGTCATTTATAATAGCAATATTATTTCTATAGTCTGAATGTTTATGTTTCCTCAAAATTAATGTGTCGAAAACCTAACCCTAAAGATGGTGGTGTTGGGAGGTGGGGACTTTGGGAGTGATTAGGTGATGAAGGCAAAGCCCTCATTAATGGGATTAGTGACTTTATAAAAGAGGCCCAGAGGGTTGCCTTGCTTTTTCTACCATGTGAGCATGCGAGAAAAGGCGCGATCTATAAGGAATGGGTAGTCACCAAACATGGATTCTTCCTGCACTTTTGATCTTGTCCTTTTTGTCTCCAGAACCTGAATGGACTAAATTATACAGTAAAGTGGCACAATTTCTTGGCAGATTTCTCAGAGAAACATTACATATTTTACATATTATTTGTTGCAATAATGCAAATTTTATCTTGCTAGAAAAGGAGAAAATAACTTGGTGACTTTCTTCATGGAAAGTTTGTAATACATTGTTTATTTATTTCCCATGAGGAAGAAAATATCATTGATTATATAATAAATATTAGAAAAATTTTAGACCTTAAAATTTTGCCTAAGACTTTGTGGAGCAAGTACATACAATAGAAAGATAGAACACAAAAGTGTTCAATCTAATATTTTAAGTATTGCATACAAGAGTCTCATATCATTACAAAGTAGCCTATATCATTTCATGTATAATTAACAGATCATTGTTGGCAAATGAGAGTATAGAGTCGCTAATTTTTGGTTAAAATCAGCTACTAACTAAAGATCTAGCAACCAGGTAAAATAAAAGCATGTCATATCAGATTAAATTCTAATTTAAATCTAAACTTAGGTAATAAAACAAGCATAAAAAGTTATTCAAATTATTTCATCATCTGAATAAAGTTTTAGCTGCCTATAGTTTAGCTGCTCAAATCACATTTTTCAATAAAAATTTATTTCAGGTAAACGTTTCCATATTGTGGAGGCAGGTTCAGTTAACCTTATTGGCTTCATTCAACCATAACCATGATCCTTCAATTGCAGATAACCTAAGACCTTTAAAAAACAAGGTCCATGTGTTATCCCTAAGAATACAAGCTACATGATGTTCAAGAGTTTTAAATGCCATTCTTGCAAGGAGAAAGATTGACTCAATGATATGTTAGAAAATCCACATCATTTGTATGTTAGAAACACACACACACACTTCTAATATCTATTGTTCTAATAAAAAAGTTGCTAAACTTGAACAGATATAAAGATAAATGAAGCACTTCTGGAAGTCACTTACAGAGTGAGACTTTCTAATTATAGTGCTAATGAACCACATCTTAGATGTAAATTTCTGATTAGGGAAACTGAAGAATCCTAAGTGAAATTTAAACTAATGAATGAATACACAATACCATACTGCCTATGTTGAAATATTTTAAAGTACATTGCACATCTCAAAGCATCTACCATTTGAATTTTTGAGGACACATAGACTTCTTGGAAAAATAATTTGTGTTGCATAACCTATAAAATAAATATGCTAAAAAAGGACAATCATTTAAAAGGACTGCATTTCGAATATATCATGACTGAAATGTGTAGACTTCTACAACTGATTCCTAATGTTCCATAGAGATAGAGCTACCTAAGCCATGGTTTAGGCAGTATGTTAATTATTTATAAATTTATTTATAAATGAGTGATGCCTCCACTCATTTTTTACATTGTACCACATGGTTTGAAATGTATTAAAGGCAATGGCTCATCAATAGAGGAAATATGGTGGGAATAACTAAATTTCTCTTATTAATAAGGTGACACCAGAAGGAAGCAGCTAGTAATTTGCTAACTATCCAGTTCTTGAGATGAAGAGATGACCAAAAGCCATGATTAGACTTAGGCTCACCTGAATTAGGTGATTGGAATCTACCTATATCAAATGCTCTATTACTTAGTATAAAGAACATGAGCACGCACCACAATCTAGGAGCCTTTGCAAAAATCTTATTTGTATCTAAAATTCAATGTTAGTTTTTTTAAACCCTCCAAAATCCAAGTAAACAGGAAAATAGAGCAATAAAATGCTTCTTAGTATAATTCACTTAATTTGGCACAAGTTTGCTTAAAGAAAGAAAGAGACTAAGTTGTAGAAAATGCCATTGATTTAGCTTCTTATCCACTTGCATTTACTTATTAAGGCGTAAATTAAATTATTTATGGGATATTTAAACAATGAGGACATTTCATTTCTTATTTTTGCTTATTCCAAGAAAAGAAAGTGATGATATTGAATACATATAACAGCCTGTCAATGAATTCTCTAGGTGACAAGCTAAATGTCAACTAAGTGCACTCAATAAACATAAACATACATATATTTTATATTGTTTAATAGTAGTTTACTATAGCTTAAGTAGTGAATAAACTATCATGTGCAATTGGGACATTATTTTATTAAAAGGTGCTTTAATCATTTTTTTCCAAAATACATAAATTGGCTTTATCAAATCAGTAGAATGATTACAAAGTCTCATTTATGTATTACCTTGAAAGGGCATAGAGCTATGGGAGACCTTCAGGTGTCTCTATTAGTACATATTATCTGTCATTTTTTACCCAGAGTGAGATTTGAGATTCTAAGAGTTTCCAATTTTTGCTAACTGTCCATTTTAAGTGGTTCAGTATCTGCCTCAGCTAATCTAAGGACCAGTAACTGAAAATCAGTTCCTTAAATAACAAGTAGGGGATAGTTCATAAATACCTCAGAAGGCAACAGAATTACAAACTACAATATACTGCTTGGAATAACAAACATCCACCAACTTCAAACCTTCCTCTTAGTTTGAGAACATACAACGGTAAGAAAGGTCTCAATTTTTTGTAGTAGACAATAAACCATTTACTTAGAAGTGGCTAGGTACAAAAGTGTCATTTTGTTCTGTGTATCATAAAACATGAATAAAAATTTCAGATGTAGTTCAGCTTTCTTATTAAGATGAATCCATTTCCAGTATTATGTATTATTATTAATTACAGGAAATTCAAATTAGTAATGGTAAATTTATGCTGGGTATCGTGTGAAGGCTGAGGTAAAACAAAAAACTTAGTAAAACTTTTTAAAAAATTATTATAAAAAATGAGATTAAAAAATTCGAGTGGTATGGAAAACATGTAATTTTGTTCTGGTAATCTGGTATTCTTCATACATTCATAAAATACCTGCTGCTTTCAGACTGAAAATGTACACTGTACAGTCATTCCTCAATATCTGTGGGAAATCGATTTCAGGACCCTCCCTAGCCCTCCTACTCACCAGTGCATATCCAAATATATGGATGCTCAAGTCCTTGATATAAAATGATGTATTCTTTGCATATAAACAAAGCAAATTCTCTCCTGTTCTTTAAATCATATCTAGATGACATAATACCTAATACAATGTAAATGTTATATAGTTGTTATATCATTTTTTAAAATTTGTATTAATTTTATTATATTTTTTCAAATGTTTTAGATTTGAAACATTTCTGTTTCAAATGATGAATAAACCACAGATAAGGAGAGATGACTATAGTTTCATAATTTTGAAGGACTTCTCATTTATATTTATTACTTTCCTTTTCTATTTTTTTCCATCTTAAAATTAGCCCTTGGAACTTTTGAACATGAGCAGTGAAAGAGAGCACAGGGAAATCAGTCCACAGATGAATTTTTCTTTCATTTTTATTTTACCAAAGAAAACTCCATCTAGTCTGTGAGTATATGGAAACTTAATTAAGCTTCAGCCTCCATCTCTCTGATGTTCATAACTAATGTCAAAAAAAGACTTAAATTTTCTGCTTGGGAGCTTTGAGGGTCAGCTGCTACTTTCCTCAGTTTCAAATTGCAGATAAATAAATGTCACAAAGGAAAAAAAAATCGTACAATAGTTGAGTCTCACTCATATAAAAATAATCTAAAGCTTATATAATTACTTTCTAAAATGGCAAAATTACTTTCAGCAAAATGGCAAAATAGGAAGTTCCAGACCCTTCTTCCCCACAAAAACAAAAAACAAAACAAAACAAAAAAAACACTTCAATTCAACAATACATGAAAAAAAGACCCTGTGTGAAAAATCCAGAAAACTGTTAAGAAGTTCCTGAACCAGAGTTCGAGACCAGCCTGGCAAACAGGTGAAACACCGTCTCTTCTAAAAATACAAAAATTAGCCAGGCGTGGTGGTGGGTGCCTGTAATCCCAGCTACTCAGGAGGCTGAGTCAGGAAGAATGGCCTGAACCTGAGAGGTGGAGGTTGCAGTGACCTGAGATTGTGCCATTGCACTCCAGCCTGGATGACAGAGTGAGACTCTGTCTCAAAAAAAAATAGAAAAGAAAAAAAGAAAAAAAAATAAGTTCCTGAACCATAAAGCAAGCTGCACAAAAGCTGATAGAAAAATTCATGAATTTCACCATAGTCACATAGTCACTCTCCCTGGTTCAGCCAGGTGTGATTGGTGAAAACACTCCCAACTCCGAGCTTCTCCCTAAGGAAGGATAGAAAAGCCTGAAATGTGTATCTAAGATGCAAAGTTTTTGAGAGTCTGCCAGAGAAACTGGTTCCCATCTTGCCTGAATCAAGGACCAATAGAAAAGTGCATCAGATTAGGGGCCAATGAAAACACATGTGAAAATTTGGACTAGCATGTACCAACTCACCTAATGCACTACCCTTTGTTCAGGGTGGAATGAGTAGGAGAAAACCCCTATCTCCCAGATTCTCCTTGGAAAGGAAAAGAGCTAAACTCTCCATCAAATGTTTCAGTTTTGGGGGGATGACCAGAAAACTTGTTTCTGTTTCACCTGTCTTAAAGCACTAAGTGGATCTGGCATATTATATATATCTGAGGGCCTCTGAGAACAAAAGAGAGCTGAGCACCTTACTGCTGTTCTAGAGGACCTGACATATAGCACACAGAGACCAATACAGTTTCGCAATCTCTCATTTATCAGGAAAAGAAAAGGGTAGAGTGTCACACGCGTCCGTGTAAAGAGACCACCAAACAGGCTTTGTGTGAACAATAAAGTTTTTAATCACCTGGGTGCAAGTGGGCTGAGTCCAAAAAGAGAGTCATCAAACGGTGGTGGGATTATCATTAGTTCTTATAGGTTTGGGATAGGCGGTGGAGTTAGGAGCAAGTTTTTATGGACAGGGGGTGATCTTACAAAGTACATTCTCAAGGGTGGGGAGAATATTACAAAGTACCTTCTTAAGGGCAGGGGAATATCACAAAGTACATTATCACAAGGGCGGGGAGGGTATATTGTCAAAAGGTCAATTGGTCAGTTAGGGTGGGGCAAGAACAAATCACAATGGTGGAGGGTCATCAGTTAAGGCAGGACCTGGCTATTTTCACTTCTTTTGTGGATCTTCAGTTGCTTCAGGCCATCTAGATGTATACATGCAGGTCACAGGGGATATGATGGCTTAGCTTGGGCTCAGAGGCCTGACACAGAGTATGCATGCAACCATATTGCTTTTCAGGGAGCTTCCCAAGGAAATGGTTTCTGTCACACGTAAGTCAGAGCATTAATGAGATCCATAATACTCTAGAAGCCTGGGAGGTTCTGAAACCAAAAGAGGGCTGGATAGATTGCAGCAGCTCTGGAGAACCGTGACCACAGACACCAGAGGGAAAAAACAATTATGATCTTCTGCAAAAAGAAAAGAACAAACCCAAGTCCAGAGAAGATGCATTCACAAAAAGGGTTTGAGAGGCCCCCAGAAGTGCTACTTTTTCTGATTGATAAAGGTCTATACCCATAAAAAGTCAGGTTATAAAGACTGGCAGAGGTGGCTGTTCTTTCAAATGTGCAGATCTCAACACTAACTTATAAAACACATGAAAAATCAGAGAAACATGGCTCAATTAAAGGAACAAGGTAAATGTCCATAAAATTAACCTAAATAATTGAATTATGTAAATTACATGACAAAAATTCAAAATTACCATAATGATGCTCAATGAATTCAATAAAATATATAAACCAAATGTCATATCAACATAGAGATAGAAAATATGTAAAAAGAACCAAAGGGATATTTTGGTGCATAAATATGTAAGAACTAACTAAAATGTTTTCTAGAGACATTCAACAGCAGACTAGAGCAAGCAGAACAAAGGATTAGCAAACTTAAGAACAAGTCATTTGAATTATTCAGATAAAAATATTTTAATTTAAAAAAGTGAAGAAACCCTAAAAGACTCATGAAGTTTCCAGAAGAAGAAGAGAAAAAGAAAGAGAGATGCAGATTATTTAAAAAAATAATGGCAAAGTGAACTCAAATCTAGGAAGGAAATTTAATCTTCAGATTCAGAAAGCCCAAAGGACTTCAACTGGAATAAATCCAAAGAATTCTACACCAAGACACATTACAGTCAAATTGATAAAAGTTAAACACAAAGAGAAAATTTTGAAGGGTGCAACAGAAAAGCAATCTGTCACATAAAAGGGAGCATCCATAAGACTATCAGCAAATTTCTCAGCAGAAAACTTGCAGGCCAAAAGGGAATGGGTTGATATAAAAAGTATTGAAGAAAAAGAAAAAAGAAAAAAACTAAATACACTCCAAGAATACTGTATCTGGCAAACCTACTCTCCTAACTGAAGAAAAAATAATGTCTCTTCCAGATAAAGAAATGCTGATGGAGTTCATCACTACTGGAGTAAAATGCTAAAGGCAGTTTCTAAAGTTGAAATGAAATAATACTAGATGACAATACAAAAGTATACAACAGTATAATGCTTCATCGTAGGTGTATTAGGCCATGACCAAAATGCTGATAGTGATATGGATAGTGAAGATCAGGTTGACACTGCCTTGAATGGAAATGAGGAACTTATTTGGAACTGGAGCAAAGGTCATGTATGTTATGCCTTAGTAAAGAACTTGGCTATATTTTATCCCTGCCCCAGGGATCCCTGGAAGTTTAAACTTGAGAGTAATGACTTCGAATATGTGATGGAAGAAATTTCTATGCAGCAAAGCATTCAAGATGTGGCCTGTCTGCTTCTAATACTCTACACTCAGATGTGGAAGCAAAGAAATGACTTAAAGTTGGAATTTCTATTTAAATAGAAAGCACAGGGGAGACATTTGGAAAATTTGCATCCTGGCCATGTGACAGAGAAATATAAAGCTTTTGGGAGAGAGGAGTTCAAGTAGGCTGTGGAGAAACCATTTGCTAGAGATTTCTGTATAGCTAAAAGAGAGTCAAGAGCTAATATCCAAGACAATGGAGAAAATATCTCAAAGGCATTTCATAGACCTTTATGGCATCCCCTCCCATTTCAGGACCAAAAGCCTAGAAGAAAAAAAAAATGTTTTGTGGGCCAGGCCCAGTGACCAGCTGCCCTGAGCAGCCTCATGATTCTTCTCCTCACTTTCCATCCACTCCAATGCCAGCCGTGGAACAAAGGGTCCCAGGTACAGCTCAAGCAGCTGCTCCAGCTCAAGAAGGTATAAGCAAGCCAAAAGCCTTGGCATCTTCCAAGTGGTGTTAAGCCTGTGGGTATGCAGAGTGTGAGAGTAAAAAAAGCATGGAGGCCTCCACCTAGATTTCACAGGATATATAAAAAAGCCCAGATGCCCAGGCAGAAGCATGCTGCAGAGACAGACCCCTCACATGGAATCTCTACTAGGGCAGTCCCAGGGGGAAATGTGGGATTGGAGACCCCACACAGAGTCCTCACTGTGGCACAGCTTAGTGTAGCTATGAGTATGGGGCCACCATCCTCCAGACCCCATAATGGTAGATCCACTGGTAGCTTGCATCCTATACCTGGAAAAGCTGTAGGCACTCAAATTGTGAGAGTAGTCATGGGGGCTGAACCCTGAAAAGCCACAAAGGCAGTGCTGCCCAAGGCCATGGGAGCCCACCGCTTGCATCAGTGTGCCCTGAATGTGGAAAGTGGAGTCGAAAGAGATTATTTTGGAGCTTTGAAATTTAACAGCTACAATACTGGGTTTCAAACTTGCACAGGCCCTAAAGCCCCTTTCTTTTGGCTAATAAAATGAGAAAGATTACCCAGTGCCTATACCCTCATTGAATCTTAGAAGTGAATAACTTGTTTGGATTTGACAGGCTCATCAATGGAAAGGACTTTCATTTTCTTACATGAGACTTGGGACTTTTGTGCTAATGCTGGAATGATATATGACTTTGGGGGTCTGTTGAGAGGGATGATTGTATTTTGCAATGTAAAAAGGACATGAGATTTGGGGGGTCCAGGGGTAGAATGACACAGTTTGGATGTTTGGCCCCTACCATGTTGAGATGCAATTCCCAAAGTGGGAGGTGGGCTCAGGCCTGCTGGGAGGTGTCTTAATCATGGGGACAGATCCCTCATTAATGGCTTGGGCCATCCCTGTGGTGTTAAGTGAGCACTTGCTCTGAGTTCACACGTTGGGTTATTTAAAATAGTGTGGCACCTCCCTCACTCTCTTTTTTACACCTGCTTTTGCCATGTGACTCTTCGACTTCTGCCATAACTGTAAGATTCCTGAGGCCTCTCCAGAAGCTGAGCAGATATTGACACCATGTGTTCTGTAAAGCTTAAAGAACTATGAGCCAATTAAACCTCTTTTATTTATAAATTATCTATTCTCAGGTATTTCTATATAGTTAAAAAAAGGCCTAACACAAAAATTGGTACCAGAGAGTACAGCATTTCTATAAAGATCCCTGAAAATGTGAAATCAACTTTGGAACTGGTAACAGGTAGATGTTGGAAGAGTTTGAAGGGTTCAGAAGCAGGCAGGAAAATCAGGGAAAGTTGGAAAGTTCTTAGAGACTGGTTAATTGTGACCAAAATGCTGATAGTGATACTGAAAGTGAAAATCCAAGCTTACACAGTCTCAGATGGAAATGAGGTACTTATTTTGTACTAGAGCAAAACTGCCTTGTGTTATGCCTTTGCAAACAATTTGGCTACATTGTATCCATGCCCTCAGGATCTGTGGAAGTTTAGATTTGAGGATGATGATTTAGAGTATCTGGTGGAAGAAATTTCTAACCAGCAATGCATTGAAGATGTGTCCCAGCTGCTTCTAACAGCCTATGCTCTTATCTAGGATCAAAGGAATGACTTAAATTTGGAACTTATATTTAAAAGAGAAGCAGAGTACAAAAGTTTGGAAAATTTGCATCCTGGCCATGTATAAAAAGCTCTTTTGGTAGAGGAATCCAAACAGGCTGTGGAGCAATCACTTCTAGAGATATTTACATAACTAAAAAAGAGCCAAATGCTAATATCCAAGACAATGGGTAAAAGCTTTGAAAGCCTGTTAGAGACCTTTTTGGCAGCCCCACCCCTCACAGACCAAGAGTCCTAGCAGGTAAAAATGGTTTCATGGGCTAGGCCCAAGGTCCTGCTACCCTGCACAGCCTCGGGATAATGCTTGCTACATCCAATCTGCTCCAGCTACAGCTTCAGCTCAGAGGGCCCCCAGGTAAAACTTGGGCCACTCCTTCAGCCTTGGTGGTTCCATGTGATGTTAATTCTGCAGGCACAGAGAGTGCAAGAGTGAATGAGGCTTGGCAACCTCTACCTCTATCTAGATTTCATAGTGAATATATGGAAAACCCTGGCTGTCCAGACAGAAACCTGCTGCATTGGAACAGCCTCAGAGAATTCCTACAAGGCCAGTGCCAAGGGAAAATATGGGGTTGGAGTCCCCACACAGAGTCCTCACTGGGACACTGCTTAGTATAGCTGTGAAAAGGGGTTTTCCATGCTCCAGACCCCAAAATGGTAGATCTACCTGCAGCTTGTACCTTGAACCTGGAATAGCCACTGGCACTTTACAACTTCTGAGAGCAGACTCAGAGGCTGAACCCTGCAAAGCCTCAGTGATGGAGCACCTAAGGCCTTTGCAGCCCACCCCTTGCATCGGTGTGCCCTGGATGTGGGAAATTAAGTAAAAGGAGATTATTTTGGCACTTTAAGATTTAATAACTGCCCTGCTGGATTTCACACTTGCATGGGGACTGTAACCTCTGTTTTTGTCCAATTTCTCTCTTTTAGTATAATAATGTTTACCCAATGCCTAAACTCCCATCGTATACAGAAAGTAAATAACTTGTTTTTGATTTTACAGGATCATAGGTGGAAGAACTTTCCTTGTCTCAGATGAGACTTTGGACTTTTGTGTTAATGCTGGAATGAGTTAAGACTTTGGAAGACTATTGAGAAGGGATGATTTTATTTTGAAATGTGAGAAAGACATACTATTTGAGAGGTGAGGAGCAGATGATATAGTTTGTATGTCTCCTTCCAAACCTTATTTTGAAATGCAATTTCCATTGTTGGATATAGGTCCTGGTGAGAGGTCTTTAGATGATGAGGATGGATCCCTCATAAATGGCTTGAGCCATCTCATTCACGATAAATGTGTTCTTACTTTGAGTTCACACAAGATTTGGTTATTTAAAACTGTGTGGCACCTCTTCTCCTGTTTTCTTTTTCTCTCTTGTTCCTGCTCTGGCCATGTGATATGCCTGCTCCTGCTTTGCCTTCTGCCATGAGAAAAGCTTCCTGAGACCTTCACAGAAGTGGATACCAGCATTATGCTTCCTATGCTACCAGTAGAATCATTAGCCAATTACAGTTTTCTCATAAATTACCTAGTCTCAGGTATTTCTTTATAGCAATGCAAGAATGGCCTAATAATTAGTCCTTAAGAAGTTCCAAACTTTCCTTGATCTTTGTGTCCTCTTCTGAGCCCTCCAAACTCTTCAGACCTATGCCTTTCACCCAATTCCAAAGCCATTTCTACATTTTCAAGTATCTTTCCAGCAATGCCTCTCTCCTTGGTATAAATTTTCTGTGTTAGATCATTCTTTCATTACTATAAGAAATATGTAAGACTGGGTAATTTATAATGAACAGAGCTTTAATTGGCTCACAGTCTGCAAGCTTTGTAGGAAGCATGTTACCAACATCTGCTCAGCTTCTGGGAGGCTTCAGGAAGCTTACAATCATAAAAGAAGTTGAAGAGAGAGAAGGTGGCACATGGCAAAAGCAGGAGTAATAGTGTGTGTGTGTGGGTGGAAGGCGGAGGTGCTACACACTTTAAAAACACCCGATGTTGTGTGAACTCAGAGAAAGTGCTCACTTATCACCAAGGGGATGGCCCAAGCCATTCAGGAGAGATCTGCCCCCATGATCAAAACACCTCCCACCAGGCCTGAGATCACCTCCAACATTGGGAATTATATTTCAAAATGAGATTTGAGTGGGGACAAATAATCCAAACTATGTCAATAAAGATAGATATACATGAGCACACACACATACACAAACACACACACACACATAAAAATAGAATACTGCAATACTGTAACAAGTGTGTATAAATCACTTAATTCTGGTATGAAAGTTAAAAAATAAAAGTATACAAATAACTATAACTATATAAATATTTTAATGGATGCACAATATAAAAATGAAATTTATGATATTAATAAACTGGCGGGAGTAAAAAAAGTAAAGTTTTTGTATGTGATTCATGCTACATTGTTATCAGTTAGCTGGTTATAACTAAAAACTGTTTTATGAAAACTTCATAGTAATCAAAAGGAAAATACTTATATCAGATACACAAAAATAAAGAGAAAGGAATCAGAGCATATCACTATAAAAATCAACTAAACCTAATGTGAGACAGCAAAAGAGGAAGACTGGAACAAGAAAACCTATAAGACACAGAGAGTACAATGAAGAAAATTGCAATATTAAGTCTTTCCCTATCCATAATTACTTTAAATGTAAACAAACACCCTAATCAAAGAATGTTAAGTGGTTGAATGGATAAAAAACAAGATCCAGCCACATACCCTCTATAAAAGATTCACTTTTCATTTGAGGACATGCATAGGTTGAAAATGAAAGAATGTAAAAAAAATTCCGTGCAATTAGTAAGCAAAAGAGGGTAGAAATGTCTATACTTACATCAGACAAAATAGACTCTAAGTCAACAACTGTCACAAGAGACATAAAGAAACATTATATGATAATAAGATGATCAATATACCAGGAATGTATAAAATTATGAATATATTTGCACCCAACATCAGAGCACACAGACATATAAAGCAAGTATTGGCAGAATTGAAGGAAGAAATAGACAACACAAATTAGAAGATTTTAATACCCTACTTTCAATAATGGATAAAATATCAAGACCAAAACCCAAAAAAGGAAACAGAAAACTTGAATGACATAATAAATTAAATGGAACTAAAAAGCATATATGGAAAATTCCATTAAACAACTGAAGAATGCACATTCTTCTCAAGCATGCATAGAACATTTCCAAGCATAGATCACATATTAGGTCAAAAAACAAGTGTTAACCCATTTAGGAAGATTGAGGTTATACTAAGTATCTTTTTTGACCACAGTAAAATAAAAAAAGAAATCAATAAAGGAAGGAAAACTAAAAAAATCAGAAATATGTGAAAATTAACACAGTACTGAACAAGCAATACTTCAAAGAAAAAATTTAAAAAAATTAGACAACATCTTGATACAAACGAAAAGAAAAAATATAGCATAAAAATTGATAAAATACAGCAAATGCAGTACTAAGAGGAAAGTTTACACTGGTAAAACTCTACATGAAAAAGAAAGCATATTATTTAAACCACCTAATTTTATACCTCAAGCAACTCTAAAAAAGGAACAAGCAAAATCCAAAGTTACGAGTAGGAAGGAAAAAAAAAGCTATTGTCAAGTTTCTTGATGTTTTCAGAAAACAAAGTTTTATTTCTCTTGATTTTTAAATCGTTACTCTATTATATATTTCGTTTATTTCTAATCTTTTTTTTTTTGTAAGGAGATTCAATTGGTAATTAAAAATCTCCTGACAAAGAAAAGCTTAGGACCATGTCTTCACTGGATATGTCAAGCAAACATTTACAGAAGAATTAATACTAATCCTTCTCAACTTCTTCCAAAACAACTGAAGAGGAAAGAATACTTACTCATTTTATGAGGCCACCATTATCCTGATACCAAAGCCTGGCAAAGACATTATAAGAAAATAAAATTGCAGGCTAATACCCCTTATAAATATAGATGCAAAAATGTTCAACAAAATATTAGAAACCCATAGTCAATAGCACATTAAAATAGCCATATACCATGATCAAGTGGGACTTATTCTTGGGATGCAAGAATGGTTCAACATACAAAAATAAATGTGATACACCAAGGTTAAAAATTACATGATCATCTCAGTAGACAGAGAATGAAGCATTGAAAAAAAAATTCAACATCCTTTTATGATAAAAAAAGTCAAACTAAGAATAAAAGGATATAACCTCAACATAAAAAGGCCATATATCAGAAAGCAACACCTTACACACACACACACACACACACACACACACACACACAGTTCAGATAATAAATGAATTCAGCAATTGCAGCATACAAAATGTATATGCAAAAGCCAGTGTTTATGTAAAATAACAACAAACAATCCACATAGAAAATCTTTTTAAAAGTCTAATTTTTAATAATAACAAAGGAATATAATACTTAGGAACAAACTTAAATGAGAAAGTAAAATACATACCGAAAACACTGATGAAAGGAATTAAAGATGCAAGTAAATGGAAATGTAACCTGTGTTTATGGATTGGAAGACCTAATGTTGAAATATCCATACTAACCAAAATAACTAATTATAGATCCTATGCAATACCTATCAAAACATGGTATATAACATATAATGGAATTTTATTCAGTCTTAAAAAATAAAATCCTGGTCAGGTGTGGTGGCTCACACCTTTAATCCCTGCAGTTTGGGAGGCCATGGAGGGCGCATCAGTCTGAGGTCAGGAATTCGCGACCATCCTGGGCAACATGGGTAAACCTCTTCTCTATTAAAAGTACAAAAATTAGCCAGGCGTTGTGGAGCGTGCCTGTAATCCCAGCTTCTTGGGAGGCTGAGGCAGGAGAATCGCTTGAATCCAGGAGGTGGAGTTTGCAGTGAGCTGAGATCACACCACTGCACTCCAGCCTGGGTGACAGAGCGAGACTCAGTCTAAATAAACAAAAATCCTGCCATATACTATACAGATGAAACTGACATCATTATACTAGGTGAAATAAACCAGACAGAAGGACAGATAGTGCATGGTTCAGTTAAATGAGATATCCAAAATAGTAAACTCATATAAAGTAGAATGATGGTTTCCATTGTCTGCCAAAAAGGAAAATGAGGTGTTATTCTTCAATGGATATAGAGTTTTTGTCACGCAAGATGAAAATGTCTAAAGATCTGCAATAAAAAAGTATACATATGGTTGACAATACCATAAAGTATACTTAAAAACTTACTGAGAGGTTAGATTTTATAAGTAATTTACCACAAAAAAATGGAAGCTTACTTTCTGGCTCACTAAGAATGGAGTATTATGGAACTCAAATACAGATGTATATTAGGAAGTACAGAGATAGCAGTGTCTAAGTGTCCAAAGATACTATTAGCTTTAATAAGTTTCACGAATTTGTCCAATTACAGAGTCCACTAACACAGAGTGGCCCTAGAAAGAGACTGATGGATGAATAATACTTCTCACTGAAAATTAAAACATGCTACTATTTAGGGAAACCAGGGATGGTAATAATGGCACATCAAGAGCATTACATTTATGTATAGATTTTATATTGCATCTGTTGCTGTTGTTATTATATATTTTAATGTTATTTCTATTTTTAAGCTCTTCAAGCTGACACTTTCACCTACCTCGTGTATCAACAGAAATTGTTTAATTTCCTCACATCTACACTCCTATATGGCTCGTTACATGGATATATACGCTATTTTTATATTTCTCAATGCTGACAAATAAAGATTAAAATGTTTACATCTAATGATCCTTTAGGTAATTTTTAAATAAAGAATACCTAATTATATCTTAACTTTTCAATCAACTGCAAGGTCTTTCAAATTTTTTAATGTAATACCTTATTTGAAAATAAAATTAATTTAAATATTTTGACCTAAATAACTTTTAAAATGTGTAAATTTGTATAAGTAAGCCTATTAAAATTTTCCCACTTTAAGTAAATGATTCTTCAGTCAGACTTGGAAATTTACAACAATCCTTAATAATTAATGTAGCCAATTTTTATATTGGACTTTATTAATATCCTCAGTAGTTCATTAGCAAATGTGGAAGAAAAATACTGGGTTTAGGTAAAGGCAGATATCTAACAAACACAGCCAAATATGTAACAAAGATTTTCATAAAGAATGAGCAACTACTTCTTTGAAATACACATTTTATTTTTCCATTAGCTCTTGTACTAGGGAAGCATGGTATACTGAACTGCATGTATCTATTGCAAAAAGAAACAATCTGATATTTTGTAGGCTTAATTTCTTAGTGACCATTATTTAAAAACCTCAAGGAAAGAAACCATC
The DNA here is from genome assembly GCF_028858775.2 of Pan troglodytes. NCBI lineage: Eukaryota > Metazoa > Chordata > Mammalia > Primates > Hominidae > Pan > Pan troglodytes. The sequence continues at coordinate 135,244,101 of NC_072404.2, forward strand.
TGTAATTGTTATCAGTGTGGATTTGATAAAAGGTACCTAAACAATACAAAATTAAAGTGATGTATGTCCACATCAGATGACTCAAATTGTTAGTAAAATATTCAAGATTTTTTAATGCAATCTACAAACAAATTTGAATGCTTTTTCTACAAAAAATGTGTCTCTCTCCTTCTACCATCTCTCTGTCACTATACCACAACATTAAACTCATAGGTGAGGCAAAATAATTAAATCTGTTACTTCAGTAATCTTGGATGGTTTATGCTTATGTAACTTCTGATGGATTATCATTGGCCATACCCCCTTTGATTTTAATGAATATATCATATACCTTTGCTTAAAAATAACTGTAGAATCTTTCCAGTAAGCCTTTCAGTGAAAGTAAGACTCACTAAAGTTATAATAAGAAATATGAAATTATTAGATCAATCTATCTGGTCTAATATCAGGGAAGCATATATTTAAGATAAATTGGCCAATCATTTCTTCTATAAGGCTTTATCATTTCTTTCAGTTAATTTTTGGGAAAAAAAATCTATGCGGTCTTCCATATTGCAAAGTAAAACCACAAACTCATCAAAATAGGGATAGGCAAATTATTTGACAAAATTAGTATCTAACCATAATTAATATATTACAACATTGTGTCCAAGGAGAGTTGTGTGTCTTATAGTATTGATTTTAGATTTTAAGGATGTATACTTCGAGTTAATGACAGATTTTTATCTTTTAAAATATTTTTTCTCATAATTTTTTTCATGTTTCAATGCTAGACATATACAGTATCATAAAATACAGAAGTATTTTCTCTTTTCTTCTATTTTCTAAAACAAAGTCTAAGATTGTGATTATTCCTTCCTAATAATTTCTCAAATTTATCAGTAAAAATATGAAGCATTTATATACTTTGCGAAAACTACAAATTCAATGTAATTGATACACACAGATGTATTCAGGTTTTTAATTTCTTTTAGTATCAGTTTTTATGTTTTGTTTTTTAAGAAATTCATCCATTTTAAATTGTCAAATTTATCAGCATAAAGTTGTTTATAATATTATCAAGTTATCCTTTTAATTTCTATAGAATCCCTCTTTTATTCCTGAGTTTCATAATTTGTATTATCTCTTTAGTGTCTTGATTCACACTTACTAGATGATTATAGATTTTATTGATGTTTTAAGGAATGAAATTTTACTCGTTAATTTTTCTATTGTTAGTCTCTTTGTATTGCATTGAGTTGTGATCTTATATAAATTATTTCCTTCCTATTTTTAGTTTGGATTTAATTTGCTTTTTTGAAGATTAAAATGTGTATCATTCATTTTAGATCTTCATTCTTTTTCAAGTTATAGATTGAAATAAGTAAGTTTCACCCAGTACATTGACTCACTTTACAACTTTTGACATTTTGTAAAATCATTATTATACAGTTCAATAGACCTTATAATTTCCTTGTGATTTCTTTTTTAACTCTTCACTTATTTAGAAACATTCTGATTAATTTTAAACATTTGGCATTTTTGGATATTTTATCCTTCATAATTTCAATTCTACTGTGGTCAGAGAATATGCTTGATGTAATATCAATATTTTAGAATGAACTGAGACTTCTCTTATAGTCATGAATGTGATATATTTTCATCATCATTTCTTGTGTACATCAACTAGTATGTGCTCAAGATTTGTAAAACATAGTTTGTTTTCTCTTATATCTAATGCCTTCTTATTTCCTATTGTTGCTTATAAAATCTTCTCATATCTAATGCCTTATTTCCTATTGTTGCTTATAAAATCTTCTCTATATATGTGACTTTCAGCTGTATGAATATGATGTGACTAGGTGTGGGTCTTTTGTATTTATTCTGCTTATATTTTGTTGACTTCTTGGATTTGTATGTTAATTTTTTCTGTAAGATCTATAATAATGAATCTAAAATGCAGCAATCATTATTTCTTCAAATATTTTTTCTCATAACATCTCTAATTTCTTTTACTTTGGGACTCCAGTTACTGGTATGTTGGGCCACTTTTTATTGTCTCATAAGACATTAAGGTTCTTTTCACTTTTTTTATATTTTCCCACCTATTCTTCAACATGATTAACTTAACTTGTGCTACTAATCTTTACCCTTCTTCTGGCATCTCTAATCTTCTAATATTTCCGTCAAGTAATATTTTTATGATGCTGTACATTCTAACCTCTGTAATATCCTGGATTTTTATTTTATTTTTTTTGTTTACATATGTTCTTTTTTTTTCTTACCCTTTTTTTTTTTTTTTTTTTTGGTCCACATGCATATTTTCAATAGCTAGTTTAAAATCCTTGTCTGCTCATTTCGAATTCTGTGTCATCTGGGTTTCAGCTAAAAACTGTTCCCTTTCGGCTATGGATTACATGCCCTATTTCCTTACATGTTAGCAATTCATTGTATACTAGATACGGCGACTGGTATGTTGCAGAAAATCTAAATTCTGATATTGGCCCCTAAACAATGTTAGTCTTCATCTACCAGGCAGACAGATTACTGGGTGGTTATTTTGAATTTGCAAAGCTTTGACTATATGTGTATTAATGACAAAGGTATTAATTTTTGAAGCACCCTACCCATGCCTAAGTTTGGTGGAACTCCATTTCAAAAATACATCTCTTCTATTTTGGGAAACTGTTTAAATCTTTATTCAGCTCTTTCCAACTCTTCAAGACTGCACTTTTCTGGGGACTTTAGAATCTACCTGCTGAAATGTAGTTCAATATTCAGATCAGGAATAGAGATGAGTGTATATGTAGAATTTGGGGCTTCCCTTTGGGATTTCTCCACCAAACAATCTTCTTTCTCAATTAGTAGCTCTTCTGACAACATGATGTCTTCCTCTAATACAACTTGAGACATTTTATTTTTAAGTTTTAGCCATTTCTCACTGCATAGACTTCAGTGTTGCCTTTGAGGAAAAGTCAGATAAACATGGATATTATTTATTTCTAAGGTTTAATCTCATACAGTTTATGCCTGTTTTGGTCACCTTCCAGATTCTTCATTTTTAGTCTTTTAAAAATTTTGCCTAGAGTTTAAAGTTTTAATCTTCAGGAGTATGAATGTGATAGATGCTACTGTGTCATTACTGGATTCAGAACAATCACACAGACTATTTTTAAAAATATGCTTCATTACAAACTATAAAAAATATAGTTTATTAAATACATAATTGATTATTTAATAAATAATTTTAAATGCCAGATAAATTCTTTATTTTAGAAGAAATTTTATTATTTAGATAATAATCACAAACCCAAAGAATACTTCATAAAAGATAAAACTTTTCCAAAGGCATCATATTTATTTAACAAAGTTACCAGGTCTTTAAAAAATATATATCCTTTTAGTAAGCAGACTACTCCTAACTGATAAAAGAATATTGATTACAGTTTTGCACAAACTATTCACTTTGGGTGAAAATAAATTGTAGAAAGTTTCATTTCAAAACATTATGCTGGACTAGAATTTTACATGAATTTGGCGCCTTTAGCAACTGCTTAATTCTGAAAAAGCAATGTTTTAGAAATGAATTGTACCATTTCGTCTGTATTTTAAAAAATTCTCAAATTATGAAAAGCAAGTATATTCTCAAATTATAAATCTTTAGTAGAAACATTCATGTTGTATTTGATGATTTATTTATTTTGTTTAATTCATAATTCTTAGGTCATTTTCAGGTACTAAAATAGATCTTCTGGAACAAATATGCAGAAAGGCCAAGAACTCTGAAGGAATATGTGTTTCAGGAACTCCTAATTATAACATGTGTTATATTTGTATCAAGTTTCATGAGAACAATATCAGATAGGGACCTCTTTAAAAATCATAAAAACTTTTGGTTAATAAAATGAATCAAGCTAAATGGTGCTTTTTGACCTTTATGCACAATTTGACCTTTATGCACAATGTTAGTGGCTGATAACAACTCAATCATTTACGTAATGATATCCATCAGACCTCATGGATATCAAAGGCATTATTCATGTCTATTAATGCATGCCTATTGATCAGCTGCTTCGGCTAAGTCCAGCTAATTTCTTCTCCCAGTGCCATTGGTATCATTAGCAATATATTACTCCCATCACTCAAAAGCTTCATAGTGAACCTCTGTCAATGTTTGACATGTGTTACTTTCTTGGCATTTATGAAAGGTGCTGTTTTAATTTTTATATATGCAACCTAATTGTTTTTCAACTGGAAACATTAAGAAAATAAATCTGTCATATAAATGTATGAAGTGACTAATAACTCATAAATATTTTTAAAGAATTAAATAACGTGATTACACTGAGAATAACTTGTGGCTCAGTAAAAGGTTTAACAAAGCTTATACTTCTTCTAGCCGCTGGATTAGGGAAAGTTTCCAAGTCACTGATCCACAATAGAATTAAATTCGATCTTCCACAAATGTTAACAGAAAGTGATTGAATGCTACTGCCTTAAATATTCAGCATATTTCTTACACTTCTTTACAACTGATGAATGCAAGCTTCATAGAGGAAAGAAAAGAAAATTGAATAATGGTGACTTCCATAAACACAATAAAAAAATTAATGAAGGATTCATCTTTTAAAAAATTGAAAATACATCAAAGTTGAAATCTTTGAAATTGAATCACAGAATTCTGAAAATATAGTTTATAGGTATATGTGGAAGTAACTAATTAAGAACAAGGAACAACTTAATTTCATCAGTATAAAAGTCATATGAATTTACCACTCCTGCATCAACAGATGCAAAATAAAAGATTGTAGTAATGATCATAGTACACATTGCATACTTACTCTGCTAAACATTTACTTGCATTATTTTGTGCAATCTCAAATATTCTATTATACATGTTCTGTTATTATCTAAATATTACAGATTAACAAATGGAAGGTTAGAAAAGTCTAAGTTCACACAGTTGTTGAAAAAACTGGGACTCAACCCATATTAGTCAGATGTTAGAACCAAAGAACCCTATATTATTCTAGCTGTCAATCAAATTATACACTTTGACCAAGTAATTATAATTCTAACAATATAACTAGAGGAAATGGAGATATTTAAACCTTTGAATCAAATACTTTTAGAAAAAATGCAAAAATTTAATAGTTTTTAAAAACTATTAAATTTTAAAACTGAGTTATTTTAAAACCTAAAATTATAAAAAGTTATAATTTAAAAAATATTTTAAGCAATATTAAAATACAAATCTTTGGGCACATTCTTTTCTTGAAGGACACAACTCTTATCATATTATTTACATAAATGTATATTTATATGCAAAAAGTCTTAATAATTTCTTTAGTGTTATAGCATTTATACATTTTCTCACATATTAAAATCATTAATCTCTTAAAGATGTTTGTTTTTTGCAATATCTCTGAATAGATTTGTAGACACCACCACAAAATATTTCATACAATGCAACAAAAGTTTCTTTTATATACTCAGTTATGGTCAAGAGAAAGTAAGGAAACTTGGAAGGTGGGGTTATTCACAGCATAAGTCTTTTCCTTTTTAAAGGCCTTTGAGAGTTAAGTCCAGAAAATTCTCAGGTAAACACAAGTGGAAATTAACAACTTAAGAATAAGTGATTGTGAAAAGTGATAGGATAATAAAAAATATCTTTTAGAAATTAAAGTTATAGACTAGTATAGAAGATGGCCGAATAGGAACAGCTCCAGTCTACAGCTCCCAGCATGAGCGAGGCAGAAGATGGGTGATTTCTGCATTTCCAACTGAGGTACTGGGTTCATCTCACTGGGGAGTGTCAGAAAGTGGGTGCAGGACAATGGGTGCAGCTCATGAGTGTGAGAGGAAGCAGGGTGAGGCATCGCCTCACCCGGGAAACGCAAGGGGTCAGGGAATTCCCTTTCCTAGTCAAAGAAAGGGGTGACAGACAGCACTTGGAAAATTGGGTCACTCCCACCCTAACACTGTGCTTTTCCAATGGTCTTAGCAAATGGCACACCAGGAGATTATATCCTGCGCATGGCTCAGAGGGTCCTATGCCAATGGAGCCTCGCTCATTGCTAGCACAGCAGTCTGAGATCAAACTGCAAGGTGACAGCGAGGCTAGGGTAGGGGCGCCCGCCATTGCCCAGGCTTGAGTAGGTAAACAAAGCAGCCAGGAAGCTCAAACTGGGTGGAGCCCACTGCAGCGCAAGGAGGCCTGCCTGCCTGCCTCTGTAGACTCCAGCTCTGGGGGCAGGGCATAGCCAAACAAAAGGCAGCAGAATCCTCTGCAGACTTAAATGTCCCTGTATGACAGCTTTGAAGAGAGTAGTGGTTCTCCCAGCATGCAGCTGGAGATCTGAGAATGGACAGGCTGCCTCCTCAAGTGGGTCCCTGACCCCCGAGTAGCCGAACTGGGAGGCTCCCCCCAGTAGGAGCAGACTGACATCTCACATGGCCGGGTACTCCTCTGAGACAAAACTTCCAGAGGAACAATCAGGCAGCAACATTTGCTGCTCACCAATATCCGCTGTTCTGCAGCCTCCGTTGCTGATACCCAGGCAAACAGTGTCTGGAGTGGACATCCAGCAAACTCCAACAGACCTGCAGCTGACAGTCCTGACTGTTAGAAGGAAAACTAAAAAACAGAAAGGACATCCACACCAAAACCCCATCTGTACGTCACCATCATCAAAGACCAAAGGTAGATAAAACCACAAAGATGGGGAAAAAACAGAGCAGAAAAACTGGAAACTCTAAAAAGCAGAGTGCCTCTCCTCTTCCAAAGGAACGCAGCTCCTCACCAGCAACAGAACAAAGCAGTACGGAGAATGACTTTGTCGAGTTGAGAGTAGAACGCTTCAGACGATCAAACTACTCCGAGCTAAAGGAGGAAGTTCGAACCCATGGCAAAGAAGTTAAAAACCTTGAAAAAAAATTAGACAAATGGCTAACTAAAATAATCAATGCAGAGAAGTCCTTAAAGGACCTAATGGAGCTGAAAACCATGGCACGAGAACTACCTGACGAATGCACAAGCCTCAGTAGCCGACTCGATCAACTGGAAGAAAGGCTATCAGTGATGTAAGATGAAATGAATGAAATGAAGTCAGAAGAGAAGTTTAGAGAAAAAAGAATAAAAAGAAATGAACAAAGCCTCCAAGAAATATGGAACTATGTGAAAAGACCAAATCTACATCTGATTGGTGTACCTGAAAGTGACAGGGAGAATGGAACCAAGTTGGAAAACACTCTGCAGGATATTATCCAGGAGAACTTCCCCAATCTAGCAAGGCAGGCCAACATTCAAATTCAGGAAATACAGAGAACGCCACAAAGATACTCCTCGAGAGGAGCAACTCCAAAACACATAATTGTCAGATTCATCAAAGTTGAAATGAAGGAAAAAATGTTAAGGGCAGCCAGAGAGAAAGGTCGGGTTACCCACAAAAGGAAGCCCATCAGACTAACAGCGGATCTCTCAGCAGAAACTCTAAAAGCCAGAAGACAGTGGGGGCCAATATTCAACATTCTTAAAGAAAAGAATTTGCAACCCAGAATTTCATATCCAGCCAAACTAAGCTTCATAAGTGAAGGAGAAATAAAATACTTTACAGACAAGCAAATGCTGAGAGATTGTGTCACCAGCAGGCCTGCCCTAAAAGAGCTCCTGAAGGAAGCACTAAACATGGAAAGGAACAACTGGTATCAGCCGCTGCAAAAACATGCCAAATTGTAAAGACCATCGAGGCTAGGAAGAAACTGCATCAACTAACAAGCAAAATAACCAGCTAACAACATAATGATAAGATCAAATTCACACATAACAATATTAACCTTAAATGTAAATGGGCTAAATGCTCCAATTAAAAGACACAGACTGGCAAATTGGATAAAGAGTCAAGACCCATCAGTGTGCTGTATTCAGGACACCCATCTCACATGCAGAGACACATATAGGCTCAAAATAAAGGGATGGAGGAAGATCTACCAAGCAAATGGAAAACAAAGGCAGGGGTTGCAATCCTAGTCTCAGATAAAACAGACTTTAAACCAACAAAGATCAAAAGAGACAAGGCCATTACATAATGGTAAAGGGATCAATTCAACAAGAAGAGCTAACTATCCTAAACATACATGCAACCAATACAGGAGCACCCAGATTCATAAAGCAAGTCCTTAGACACCTACAAAGAGACTTAGACTCCCACACAATAATAATGGGAGACTTTAACACCCCACTGTCAACATTAGACAGATCAACGACACAGAAAGTTAACAAGGATATCCAGGAATTGAACTCAGCTCTGCACCAAGTGGACCTAATAGACATCTACAGAACTCTCCACCCCAAATCAACAGAATATACATTCTTCTCAGCACCACACTGCACTTATTCCAAAACTGACCACACAGTTGGAAGTAAAGCACTCCTCAGCAAACGTAAAAGAACAGAAATTATAACAAACTGTCTCTCAGACCACAGTGAAATCAAACTAGAACTCAGGATTAAGAAACGAACTCAAAACCACTCAACTACATGGAAACTGAACAACCTGCTCCTGAATGACTACTGGCTACATAACAAAATGAAGGCAGAAATAAAGACGTTCTTTGAAACCAATGAGAACAAAGACACAACATACCAGAATCTCTGGGACACATTCAAAGCAGTGTGTAGGGGGAAATTTATGGCACTAAATGTCCACAAGAGAAAGCAGGAAAGATCTAAAATTGACACCCTAATATCACAATTAAAAGAACTAGAGAAACAAGAGCAAATACATTCAAAAGCTAGCAGAAGGCAAGAAATAACTAAGATCAGAGCAGAACTGAAGGAAATAGAGACACAAAAAACCCTTCAAAAAAATCAATGAATCCAGGAGCTGGTTTTTTGAAAGGATCAACAAAATTGATAGACCGCTAGCTAGACTAATGAAGAAAAGAGAGAAGAATCAAATAGACGCAATAAAAAATGATAAAGGGGATATCACCACTGATCCCACAGAAATACAAACTACCATCACAGAATACTATAAACAACTCTACGCAAATAAACTAGAAAATCTAGAAGAAATGGATAAAATCCTTGACACATACACCCTCCCAAGACTAAACCAGGAAGAAATTGAATCTCTGAATAGACCAATAACAGGTTCTGAAATTAACGCAATAATTAACAGCTTACAAACCCAAAAAAGTCCAGGACCAGATGGATTCACAGCTGAATTCTACCAGAGGTACAAGGAGGAGTTGGTACCATTCCCTCTGAAACTATTCCAATCAACAGAAAAAGAGGGAATCCTCCCTAACTCATTTTATGAGGCCAGCATCATCCTAATACCAAAGGCGGGCAGAGACACAACAAAAAAAGAGAATTTCAGACCAATATCCCTGATGAACACTGATGCAAAAATCCTCAATAAAATACTGGCAAACCGAATCCAGCAGCACATCAAAAAGCTTATCCACCATGATCAAGTGGGCTTCATCCCTGGGATGCAAGCCTGGTTCAACACATGCAAATCAATAAATGTAATCCACCATATAAACAGAACCAACGACGAATACCACATGATTATCTCAATAGATGCAGAAAAGGCCTTTGACAAAATTCAACAACCCTTCATGCTAAAAACTCTCAATAAATTAGGTATTGATGGGACATATCTCAAAATAATAAAAGCTATCTATGACAAACCAACAGCCAATATCATACTGAATGGGCAAAAACTGGAAGCATTCCCTTTGAAAACTGGCACAAGACAGGGATGCGCTCTCTCACCACACCTATTCAAAATATTGTTGGAAGTTCTGGCCAGGGCAATCAGGCAGGAGAAGGAAATAAAGGGTATTCAATTAGGAAAAGAGGAAGTCAAATTGTCCCTGTTTGCAGATGACATGATTGTATATCCAGAAAACCCCATAGTCTCAGCCCAAAATCTCCTTAAGCTGATACACAACTTAAGCAAAGTCTCAGGACATAAAATCAATGTACAAAAATCACAAGCATTCTTATACACCAACAACAGACAAACAGAGAGCCAAATCATGAGTGAACTCCCATTCACAACTGCTTCAAAGAGAATAAAATACCTAGGAATCCAACTTACAAGGGATGTGAAGGACCTCTTCAAGGAGAACTACAAACCACTGCTCAATGAAATAAAAGAGGATATAAACAAATGGAAGAACATCCCATGCTCATGGGTAGGAAGAATCAATGTCGTGAAAATGGCCATACTCCCCGAGGTAATTTATAGATTCAATGCCATCCCCATCAAGCTACCAATGACTTTCTTCACAGAATTGGAAAAATCTACTTTAAAGTTCATATGGAACCAAAAAAGAGCCCGCATCACCCAGTCAATCCTAATCCAAAAGAACAAATCTGGAGGCATCACGTTACCTGACTTCAAACTATACTACAAGGCTACAGTAACCAAAACAGCATGGTACTGGTACCAAAACAGAGATATAGATCAATGGAACAGAACAGAGCCCTCAGAAATAATGCTGCATATCTACAACTGTCTGATCTTTGACAAACCTGAGAAAAACAAGCAATGGGGAAAGGATTCCCTATTTAATAAATGGTGCTAGGAAAACTGGCTAGCCATATGTAGAAAGCTGAAACTGGATCCCTTCCTTACACCTTATACAAAAATTAATTCAAGATGGATTAAAGACTTACATGTTAGACCTAAAACCATAAAAACCCTAGAAGAAAACCTAGGCAATACCATTCAGGACATAGGTATGGGCAAGGACTTCATGTCTAAAACACCAAAAGCAATGGCAACAAAAGCCAAAATTGACAAATGGGATCTAATTAAACTAAAGAGCTTCTGCACAGCAAAAGAAACTACCATCAGAGTGAACAGGCAACCTACAGAATGGGAGAAAATTTTCACAACCTACTCATCTGACAAAGGGCTAATATCCAGAATCTACAATGAATTCAAACAAATTTACAAGAAAAAAACAAACAACCCCATCAAAAAGTGGGTGAAGGACATGAACAGACACTTCTCAAAAGAAGACATTTATGCAGCCAAAAAACACATGAAAAATGCTTATCATCACTGGCCATCAGAGAAATGCAAATCAAAACCACAATCAGATACCATCTCACACCAGTTAGAATGGTGATCATTAAAAAGTCAGGAAACAACAGGTGCTGCAGAGGATGTGGAGAAATAGGAATACTTTTACACTGTTGGTGGGACTGTAAACTCATTCAACCATTGTGGAAGACAGTGTGGCAATTCCTCAGGGATCTAGAACTAGAAATACCATTTGAACCAGCCATCCCATTACTGGGTATATACCCAAAGGATTATAGAACATGCTGCTATAAAGACACATGCATACGTATGTTGATTGCAGCACTATTCACAATAGCAAAGACTTGGAACCAACCCAAGTGTCCATCAATGATAGACTGGATTAAGAAAATGTGGCACATATACACCATGAAATACTATGCAGCCATAAAAAATGATGAGTTCATGTCCTTTGTAGAGACATGGATGAAGCTGGAAACCATCATTCTCAGCAAACTATCACAAGGACAAGAAACCAAACACCACATGCTCTCACTCATAGGTGGGAATTAAACAATGAGAATACATGAACACAGGAAGGGGAACATCACACACGGAGGCCTGTTGTGGGGTGGGGGGAGGGGGCAGGGATAGCATTAGGAGATATACTTAATGTTAAATGACGAGTTAATGGGTGCAGTACACCAAATTGGCACATGTATACATATGTAACAAACCTGCACGTTGTGCACATGTACCCTAAAACTTAAAGTATAATAAAAAAAAGAACACTGATATAATTTAAAAAAAAAGAAATTAAAGTTATAATTCCTAAAATTTAAAGAATACTAACAGATGAAGATAATTTAACAGATAATGAATCAGAGCATTTTCTTCTGTTGGTCCTGTCAAACATATGGCGAGATAAACGCGTTTTCCTACAAGAAGTTTATTGAGGAGTAATCTCATGATCAACTCCTGAAAGAAACAAGGAGAACATAAAAAATTAAAGGAGGAGATTTCAGTGCAATGTAGTTCAAACATTGGCCTTACAGGATCTTATACGTTATGAAGTTTGGATGAAATGGCCCTCAAAGAAGCACCTAATGGAGACAAGGTGCCCAGCCTTATCAAATTAATAGGTCATTTGACATGGTCTATCCCAGGTGGTATAACCTTTTAGAAGGTAGCTTCCTTTGACAGAGAGTAACTCTGGAAGAAGCACTCAGCTATAAACCATCAGTGGGCAACACTCCCAGCAGCTGGTGAAAAGTATGTTTCATTGCACAAGCCACTATTGGCACTATTTTCCACTTCTCAGTTTATCCCAAGAAGGGAGATAGGACAAGCTTGGGACAATCATTTAGTTCTCAATTCTTTAGTTTTAAATGTATACACAAAGATAGATAGATAGATAGATAGACAGACAGATAGATAGACAGGTATGAAAGCAAAATACATATACACACAAACACATACACAACCTATATGCATATACCGTATATAACTATATATGTATGCATGCATGCATGTATATTAATTAGGTGGTAGCTACTAACTGGCACATAAATTTCTCTTTGAAGAAATAATTAAGGGAAATAATTCCCTCAGCAAGTGCAATTCTTCTTGGTAAAGAAGATTCTAAAGTACTAACTTTCAGACTTACTTTTCTGTCACATAGAAAGGCAAGTTGACTCATTGTTTTATTTTAGTTTAGTTTAATGCTTGAAGGTTTGTAAGTTCAACATTCATTCACAGCATAAGTCTTTTCCTTTTCAAAGGCCTTTGAGAATAAGTCCAGAAAATTCTCTTCTTCCAAACAAAAATTTCTAGAATCTACTCAGTTGACATGCCTTTAGGTCTAGTAATTTAGAGTGTGAAAAGTAGAAGAAAGATCTCTGGCTAAACTAACTTTGAAGCAAGAAGAAGTGTAGATATAAAAAGATTTATTATTCCAATAGACATGTAAGTTCTTAAAGGTAAAAATGTTAAAAATTTCTTGAGGCATAAAAAGACACAGTAAAATGTACACAATTAAATCATACAATCTGATATATTTTGACATATGTGTAACACCTTTGAACCCATCATCATAATCAAGGAAATTAACATATTTATTAACACCAAATATTACTTTATTCTACTTTGCTGCTTAATTGTTTATAGTATACCTCTTTAATTTATTACAGTCTACCTTCAAGCTAAATTATACCATTCTATTTCTTGTGTAAGAAGCTTACAACAGTATACTTTCTCCCCTTCTGACATTTGGACTATCATTATCAAGTATTTTTTTCTGATTGTTATGGCTAAAACTTGATAAATTTTGTTGAAAAATATATATTATGTTGTTTTTGGGTGTAGTGTTTATAGATGTCATTTAGTCAAAGTTGGTTGGTTTCAGAATTTCCTTCCTGATCTTGTCCTTAAATGATTCACCATTTATTGAAAAAGAGATATTAAAATTTCCTGCTATAATTCTGAATTTGTCTATTTTTTGCAGTTCTATCAGTGTTTGCTTCATGAGAATTCATACTATTGTTTTTCCCTGTATTTTCCATACACTCACATACTGATGAGTACTCCAGTGAATACTAGAGGGATTCGTTCTACCAGTCCCTATAAAGTTTATCTATGAAACTTTTTTATTTGGTGCTCTTCCCTGGATGCTCCAGCAGTCTTTGCCACCATGGATGCTCAGTCTTGTCTCCTGAAGTCAAGGTATCTTCTAGGCTCTGATTGGGCTTCCTTTACTAATGCTGAGGTCTGAAAATTCTCAGGAAGCAATTATCTTGGCAACTGTAAGATTTAACCTCATTTATTTCCTGTCTCCTGGGGATCACTGTTTTGTTGCCTGATGTGCAGTGTCTTGCAACCCATTATTTTATTTACTTTGTCTGTTTTATGGTTGCTTCAGGAAGGAGTGTAAATTTAATCACTGTAAGTCAATCTTGTTCAGACGTGAAGGTCTGAACACTATTTTTATGCATCTCTGCATCTCTGCCTTTCCTATACTCCACCTCTATCTTTGAATTTATATATGAATTGAAACAGTTTATCAAAGACAGTAAAATGTCTCTACTTTGAATCAAATGATGTCTATATTTTAAAATACTGTACCTTCTGCATTGATATAGTTTCATAGTTTAATATATAATGTTATTATTCATTCATTCAACACATATTTATTTAACAACTATTCTATGTCATTTATTGTTATAGGTGCTGCTAAAAAAAGTAAAAAAAAAAACAAATGAAAATTCCTGCTAAATTATAGCTTATTTTTAGGAAGAAGGACAGAAAATAAACATAAAAGTAAGTAAAATCAATGTCAGGTGGTGACTAATGAAATTGCTAGAGGACAGAAAATGCTACAAAGTATGTAGTTTTTTATGGCATTACATAGAGGAGTCCAAAAAGATCTTACAGAGATGTTGATATTTTAGTAAAGACTTAACAGATGTAAGAAAGTAAACTCATGGAACCCAGGAAGTCTTTTCCTGGGGAATGCCTTGTGTTCTTCAGGAAGTAATATACCTGGAGTAACTGCCACATACTGAATGCTTTCTACCCAAAATTCATACATAAAAACGTAATCCCTAATGTGATGGAATTAGGAAATGAGGCATTTAGGAGCTAATTAGGTAGAGCCCTCCTGAATGGGATTAGTGCTGTTATAAAAGAGGCCTCAGAGAACTCTCTTGCCCCTTCTGCCATGTGAGGTTACAGAAAAAAGATGTCTATGAACCAAAAAATACACCTTCGCTGGACACAGAAACTACTGGCACTTTGATCTTGGGCTTTCAGCCTCCAGAACTATGAGAAATAAATTTCTGATTTTTATAAGCCACCCAGTCTATGGTGTTATAGCAGCCCCAATGGACAAATAAAGTAGTTGAAGATTTTTCAATTAGTGACTGTCTATAATCCTGGTAGTAACAACAAAATTAAAATTAATTATTTTCTTACTTAAAATATAACTGTGGTTCTTTAAAGGATTCTGTGTGTGTGTGTGTGAAGTATGGTGTTTGAAAAGGAAAAAATGTTTTTAATTACTACAAAATCCTCCTATTTTCACTGTTATATATTACAATGTGTTATTTCATATAAAATTATTTCATTTTATTTTAATAACCACCATAAGTGATCAAGGCAGGAATATTATTATGCTTACTTCTAAATGGCAAAATTGTCACTCTAAACCTTTGAATTGATAGCCTGTTTCTAAGGCTGCATTCTTTCAGTGTATGGGAATATTATGCCTGATTGCAAAAGAGTATTATTCCTTTTTCTTAAAAATATACTCATTATTATTTGTCCTTTTTATATTTCTCCCTTTGTGTCATTCTGATATTGCCTAGCCAAGTGTCCTTTTTTCTCCTTTTTTAATGTAGTATTTGAATGGGTGAATATTTTTTAATTCCACTTAGCTTCAGTATCACAGTAAGATTCACAAGTATATGTATATTATTTTATATGTATATTATGCTAAATATATATTAAAATAGTCTAGTTGTCATCATACTTATTATTCTGAATTATAGAGAAATTTAGGTATTTAGTTCTGCACATAAATAAATCTCCCACATACTGTAAATAACAAGAAAAATAATATCAATATTACTACTCTGCCACAATTTTTTGTGAACATTAATGGTAATATGCAACTCACAACTATAGTTATAGCTTATCAAACAAGGAATTTCTTAAAATTGTAACCCCAAATATGTATGTTCCATAGATACATGACAGTTAAACAAGTGCTTAATCAAACAAGTTAACAAAAAAAAATGCAGGTTTTTAGAACCTATCTTAAAACTCTAATTAGAACAAGAAGATGTACAGGAAAATTCATGCAATGAAACAGGTAATTGTCAACATTAATGATCATTTTGTCAGGTCCCTGACCTAGATAAATACACTAAATGTAAAGTTTTTAAAAAATGACAATTTGCTTCATGTTATATTTGATCCTATACAGTCACAATATACTTTGTTATATGAGTCCACTATTTAAATTATCTTACTTTTTAAATGTAAACATTATGCATTTGTATATATGTGCTTGTGTGCATGTATCACTAGATTGTAAGTCTAGTGGAGTGGTGTGTTCAATTCTTCTTTCGCAGTCGGCTGCTCCCCTAACAACCACCCCATCTCTGTGACTACCACCATACTTGGCATGTATTAGCAGGCACTCAACTCATGTTTCTTTCTTTCTTTTTTTGCACTGTAACTACACAATTTTTATTTGTCAACTAAGGAAGGCAGGAAGAACAAGGTGTATATTTATATGGTTAAATGTAGCCAATATTTAAAACACTTTACTCTTAGATAATAGATTGATTTTTTTCTTGACATAGATTTTCTTTTTTCTTTGATGTAAGTATGATAATAGATGGAATGATAGACAGGGTTTTTAATTTTGTATGTCACTCATTAGTAGACAAAGTTAGCAAACTTTTGTCAGTTTCCCATCTTTTGTTTTGTTTTATTCTGTCTTTCTCTCTCTCTCTTTCTCTCCCACTGTGTGTGTATCTTTTAAATTTACATTGGTCCATAAAATCCAAGAATCTGGAACTACTGAAGTATATGACTCTAAGCCCGCTTCCAACTCTGGATTCTGAACTCTACAACTGAACTTTATTTCCAACAAATGTTACAGTCTACCTTAAAACATTATGTGGACAAGCAAGGAAAAGCATGTTCCTCACTTGTCCCCATAAGAAAGAGATGGAGCATCTCTAGAGCATCTCTTGACTCACTCTAATATTTCTATCTGGGCAGCTGCTGCCAGAGGAGGAATTGGTCATATTACACTATAAGTCACCTTGGAGTGTTGTCTCCAAATTCTTATTTTGAAAATTTTCAAAGCTACAAAAGATCAGTTTATGTTTCTTGAAATGGAATTGCTGATTTTTTTAAATGCTTAACTGAAACTTCCTTTGAACAAACAAAACTCCAAGTATATACCATAATAATAATGATAATGAGAAATAAATAATATTGTACATAAAATTAAAGTACTGATGAAAAATACATCTTCTGAAATTTTAAAACTATTTTTAAATGTTGTTTAAATTGGAAAAAACTACTTTAAAGTTCATATGGAACCAAAAAAGAGCCCGCATCACCCAGTCAATCCTAATCCAAAAGAACAAAGCTGGAGGCATCATGCTACCTGACTTCAAACTATACTACAAGGCTACAGTAACCAAAACAGCATGGTACTGGTACCAAAACAGAGATCTAGATCAATGGAACAGAACAGAGCCCTCAGAAATAACGCCGCTTATCTACAACTATCCAATCTTTGACAAACCTGAGAAAAACAAGCAATGGGGAAAGGATTCCCTATTTAATAAATGGTGCTGGGAAAACTGGCTAGCCATATGTAGAAAGCTGAAACTGGATCCCTTCCTTACACCTTATACAAAAATTAATTCAAGATGGATTAAAGACTTAAATGTTAGACCTAAAACCATACAATCCCTGGAAGAAAACCTAGGCATTACCATTCAGGACATACCCGTGGGCAAGGACTTCATGTCTAAAACACCAAAAGCAATGGCAACAAAAGCCAAAATTGACAAATGGGATCTAATTAAACTAAAGAGCTTCTGCACAGCAAAAGAAACTACCATCAGAGTGAACAGGCAACCTACAAAATGGGAGAAAATTTTTGCAACCTACTCATCTGACAAAGGGCTAATATCCAGAATCTACAATGAACTCAAACAAATTTACAAGAAAAAAACAAACAACCCCATCAACAAGTGGGCGAAGAATATGAACAGACACTTCTCAAAAGAAGACATTTATGCAGCCAAAAGACACATGAAAAAATGCTCACCATCACTGGCCATCAGAGAAATGCAAGTCAAAACCACAATGAGATACCATCTCACACCAGTTAGAATGGCAATCATTAAAAAGTCAGGAAACAACAGGTGCTGGAGAGGATGTGGAGAAATAGGAACACTTTTACACTGTTGGTGGGACTGTAAACTAGTTCAACCATTGTGGAAGTCATTGTGGCGATTCCTCAGGGATCTAGAACTAGAAATACCATTTGACCCAGCCATCCCATTACTGGGTATATACCCAAAGGACTATAAATCATGCTGCTATAAAGACACATGGACACGTATGTTTATTGCGGCACTATTCACAATAGCAAAGACTTGGATCCAACCAAAATGTCCAACAATGATAGACTGGATTAAGAAAATGTGGCACATATACACCATGGAATACTATGCAGCTATAAAAAATGATGAGTTCATGTCCTTTGTAGGGACATGGATGAAATTGGAAATCATCATTCTCAGTAAACTATCATAAGGACAAAAAACCAAACACTGCATGTTCTCACTCATAGGTGGGAACTGAACAATGAGAACACATGGACACAGGAAGGGGAACATCACACTCTGGGGACTGTTGTGGGGTGGGGGCAGGGATAGCATTAGGAGATATACCTAATGCTAAATGACGAGTTAATGGGTGCAGCACACCAGCATGGCACATGTATACATATGTAACTAACCTGCACATTGTGCACATGTATCCTAAAACTTAGAGTATAATAATAATAAAATAAAATAAAAATAATAATAGAGGTAGAAGAATTGGTTAATAATCTTAACCAATTCTTAATGGAAAGGAGGCGTAAACGGAAAGAAGGCTTAGGGGAAATAAAAAACTTCATTCTAAAAAATCTTAGTGGCTAGTGAAAACAACCCTTTTTCTTCTATTTTGCTTTTCCAGCTGTTGGTATTTCAGACTCTGATATTTTATTCCTGGTCATTATCCCAAAACATTGATGATTAGGAATTATAAAGAAATGTTGATATCCCCAAATTAATATAGCAACTATTTTCCAATTCTGTAAGTAGGTTTCTTCTTTCTTTCCTAATGTGAAATTAAATTATTTTGACTCTCACTATAAGATCCTACTGACGTTTTGACCTTGGAGGTACCATAATATAAGACGTTTCCTCTTATATTATGTATCCTAGACAAGAAGGCATGATTCCTATAATTTTTAGTACTTTTGCATGCCCTTTGTTTTAACCTTAAAAAATTATTTATACTAAAAATACAATTGGTATAGTGTTAGATATATGCCTTATATTTTAAATAGTCTTTTCTATTGTTTTTCTGCTTTTTAAAATTTTTTAAACAATTTTATTAAGGCATAATTGGTATTTAAAGCTGCACATATTTAATGTATACAATTTGATAAATTTGCACATATGCATATACCCATGAAACCATAACTATAGTCGAGGTAACAGACATATCTATCACTTTAAAGTTTTCTTGTGCCTTTTTTCTTTTATTTTCCTTGTTACTCAACATGAAACTTTATTAACAAAATTCTAAGTTGCACAATACAGTATTGCTAACTATAGGCAGAATGTTGTTCAGCAGATCTGTAGAACTTACCCATCTTCTATAATAAAAACTTTGTATCCATTGAACAACTCCCAATTTCCCCCTCCTCCCATTCCCTGGCAACCACCATTAAATTCTCTGCTTCTGTGAGTTTGACTATTTTAGATACTTCATAAAAGTGGAATTATGCAATATTGTTCTTTTGTGACTGGCTTAACCCATTTAGCATAATGTCCTTCAGGTTCATCTATGCTTTACAAATGACAGGATTTCCCTCTTGTAAAGGCTAAATAACATTCAATTGTATGAATATATCACATTTGCTTTATTCTTTCTTCTGAACATGGACATGTGAGTTGTTTCCATAACATGGTTATTGTGAATGCTGCTGCAATAAATATAAGAATGCAAATATCTCTTTTGATGATGATTTCCATTCTTTTGGCTATATACCTAGAAATGAGAATGGTGGATCATATGGTAGTCCTACTTTTAATTTTGGAGGGAAAGTCCATACTACTTTTTCATAGTTGCTATACCATTTCGCATTCCCACTAGCAATGTATATAGGATCTCTTTTCTCCACGTCCTCACCAACTCTTCTATTTATTTATTTATTTATTATTTATGTTTTGATTTTTTTTTTTTTTTTGAGATGGAGTCTTGCTCTGTCACCCACGCTGGAATGCAGCGGCATGATCTTGGCTCACTGCAAGCTCCACCTCCCGGGTTCACGACATTTTCCTGCCTCAGCCTTCCGAGTAGCTGGGACTACAGGTGCCCACCACCATACCCAGCTAACTTTCTGTATTTTTAGTAGAGACGGAGTTTCACCGTGTTAGTCAGGATGGTCTCAATCTCCCAACCTCGTGATCTCCCTTCCTCGGCCTCCCAAAGTGCTGCAAGTATGAGGTAATATATCATTTTAGTTAGGTTGGCATTTCCTTCATGACAAGTGATGTTGAGCACATTGTCCTATACATGTTGGCCATTTGTATGTCTTCTTTGGAGAAATGTTTAAATACTTTGCCCATTATTAACCAGGCTTTTTTTTTTTTTTTTTTGGATTTTGGTTTTTGATATTGATTTGTAGGAGTATTTTACATATTTTGGATATTTTTATTTTAGCCAGGATATGGTTTGGCTCTGTGACCTACCCAAATCTCATCTTGAATTGTGATCCCCATAATCTCCACCATGTCAAGGGAGGAACCCTATGGGAGGTGATTGGATCATAGGGGCGATTTCCTCCATGTTGTTCTCATGATAATGAGTGACTTCTCGTGAGATCTGATGGCTTTAAAAGGCAAATTTCCCTGCCCTTGCTCATTCTCCCTCACCTGCCACCATGTAAGATGTGCCTCTTCCCCTTCTGGCGCAATTGTCTAAGTTTCCTGAGGCCTCCCCAGCCATGTGGAACTATGAGTCAATTAAGCCTCTTTATAAATTACCCAGTCTTAGGCAGTTCTTTATAGCAGTGTGAGAACGGACTATGTCAGGTCCCTTATATATGCTTTGCAAACATTTTCTCCCATTTTGTAGTTTGTTTTTTTTTTTCATTCTGTTGATTGTTCCTTCACTGTGCAGAAGCATTTTAGTTTGATGTAGCCATACTTGTCTATTTTTCCTTTTATCGCTTGTGCTCTTCGTATGATAGCTAAGCATTCATTCCAAAAACAAACATCAAGGAGCTTTTCCCCTGTTTTCTTATAGTAGTTTTATAGCTTCAGATCCTATGTTTAAGTTTTAATCCACTTTGAGTTGATTTGTTTGTTATGTTATAAGGTAAGAGTCAAAATTATTCATTTTCCATGTGGATGTCCAATTTTCCCAACACCATTTGTTAAAGTGATGGTCTTTCCCCATTGTATATTCCAAGTAGCTTTGTCAAAGATCATTTGACAGTAAATGGGGTTGGTTTATTTCTGGGCTCTCTTACTCTGTTTCATTGGCCTATATATTTGTATTTATGCTAGTATCATACTGTTTTGCACACTCTAGGTTTATAATATATTTTGAAATTGGGAAGAGTGCTGCCTCCATCTTTGTTATTCTTTCCTACAATCACTTTGGTGATTTGTGATCCCATATGAATTTTAGGATTTGTTTTTATTTCTGTAAAAACTACCATTGGGATTTTGATGGGGATAGGATTGAAGCTGTAGATCACTTTGGATAGTATGGGTATTTAAACAACATTCATTTTTCATTTTCTTCCTTTCACTCTGCTTTTTATGCAGTCATAATTTGAATGTAAATTTAAGGCACTTCAGATGGAATTTTGGAATGTTAAAAGGTATCTCAAAATTGTCCAAGAATAGGGCATTTACTTTGTGATATCAAGCTGGTCCAAGGTTTATCAATCATCCTTGAATGTTTACATTTTAAAAAATGTTTATAAATAGTATCTTGAGAGTGTTGGTGGTGAGGCTTAAAAATTTCATTAAGTAAATGCATAAGCCTAGGAAAAACTTATATAAGGTTTTGTTTGTTTGTTTGTTTTTGAGACAGAGTCTCACTCTTGTCACGCAGGCTGTAGTGCAATGGCACAATCTCAGATCACTGCAACCTCCGCCTCTCAAGTTGAAGTGATTCTCCTGCCTCAGCCTCCTGATAAGTTTTTAATGAAAAACACAATCAAGTGGATCACTAGACTGGCCCACCACATTCTCTTCTCATAGACAGGCTACCTAGAAAACTAAATGATTAGAGTTTTTTTCAGTTTTATTTACTCATGGTATTGTAATCATATGAAGAACACATTAAATATGCCATATAAACTCCTTTTTCATACACATTATTACTCTATCCCCTCCCCTACACATATAAATTTACAATTTGACTTGTTAAAATTCTTAAGGCACTGATAGCCTTACTCTGGAAGTTATTCAAGTTCTATAAGACATATTTTTAAATTTTTAAATACAGTGCAAAATTATTTTTTCTAACTCCCAAGTTCATGGGGAGTACCCAACTTATGGTTGAATCCTCATGACTGCTGAAACAGAAACTAATGAGAAATATAATTTTCTCTTCTCTCTGTTCCTTTTAATTTTTTACTTTTAAATTTATTTGTATTGTATTTGTGAATATAAAAATTCTTAACATGAAATGTTGCTAAAATCAGCAATCCAATTGATTTCATGATATTAACTTAATACAAAACATGCACATCTAAATTCTAAGTGAAAGACACTCCACCTTCTTTACTATGATTGTTATTATTAATCTATCATAATATTTACTATTTTGGTAAAAAATGATTTCATATTTTCTTTTATTATTTTACATATTCAAATATATTTTAATTTATTCTTCAACCTATTATTTTAGGATAAGTAACCACATGCCAGCACAAGAGAGGATTTTCTGGTGGTGATAATGTTCTGTTTCTTTGTCTGGGGGTTTGTTATGTAGGAGATAGTCTTTCAATCTTTGTAAATATTCACCAAGTTGTACAATTAAGACATTTACATTTATTGCTTAGTTAAAAAAAAAAAGTCAAAAGAATTTTGAGGGTAATCTGCAGTTTACACCACGGAATATTTAGCTTTTATGAATTTTAAAATTTACAAACAGCATTGTTAATCATATTTAATATGTAAGTGTTCTAGATATTAATATACATAATTGTATTTAATGTATATATTTTTATAATAAAGACAGAATGCAATTGAGTCATCTCTTTCAATGCCCAAATTATATAAAAGAGCAAAAGTGACACGAAATGATTATAGTTAATTAGAGAAAGAACTAGAATCATAAACTGGCTCGCTGAATAAAATTCTCTTTTGATGTATTTAAAAATAATCACTGGGTCATTCTGCAATTAAACTTGCTCAGAAAAACAAACGGCATCAAAAAAGGGTAAGTAAAAGATTATATGAGATATGCAATCTGAAATGATTATCTCTAGTTGTTTAAAGCTCATTTTAATTTATATTTGATAATTATATTCTCCATAATATGAAATTTTTACTTTGTGGGTTGCCATGAAGTACTGTATATGATTTTGCAGGGCTACCATGTAATGGTGCCATCAATTTCTTGAGTATAAATGACATTCTGAAGCTTGGGTGATTTGTTAAGCTTGCCGAACGGAAATGAAGTATTTTGTATTTCAAGTGCATTTTTATTATGTCTATTTTGAGTATATGTTATCTAATTTCATGTACATTTTATTGATAAATTTACAGATTTAATTCCCTTTCTACTACCTTATCTATTATAAGCCACAGTCTCCATAATAGCATTAGGAAAACTAAGGCTGACATGCAAGCTAGTACTTTTTCATCTGGGACACACAGAGGTCACTATACCATTATGATCTTTTACAGAGCAATATATAATTTAACTAGAATTTTTTCCAACAAGATATTATCTGAGATAAAAATACTTAGTAAGTTTCCAAAGCAATTAAACATTTATACAAGAATAGCATATGCTAGGCTAAAAATAAAGGCTATTAATAAAAGCCTTTATGCAGTATTGCTGTCATCAAATCCATCTGTCCCTGTGAGGACTCAGCATGTTCATTTCTAGTGCCAAAAGCGCTGTCCTGTGTTCAAGGGCTTTGAATGACCTATCCACCCATGAATACAGTCATCTCTCTATATTCTTTCTGCTGAATGACTGTGGCCTAAAAGAAAGAATGCTGCACTTTGAATACAGTGATCATTCTTCCCATTCTGCCCCAAAAGTTTTTGAGCTCCAATATATCATTTATACAGCTAATGCCTCAGTCGCCTTGCCTAGAAAATGGAGCCAACTGACTTTCAATTTAACTGATAAGTTGCTTTTATAATTAATACAAGATGTACTTGAACAAATTGTATACTTAGATTGATTTTAGTATATCAAGAGCTAGACCTTTAAAGAGAAAGTAAGTAGTGAGAGCATCAATTTCACACTTCTGTCTGATGAATCAATCCTTTCCAGACTTACTCATATTTATTCATATGTGGAATATCTATGGTAATTTGGAACTCATTACCATTCAGAGTGGCTTCTCCTATCATGAACTACAATTGTTAAATGTTGTTTTCTATTAAGTCAAAATTTACTTTTTTATTGTTTCTATTCAATGCTGTCAAATTGCTTTAGCTCACACAGAACAAATGTAAACTTTTTTCTAATTTAATAGGTAAGCATTTATTAAATGTCAATTAGATTATAGAAATGTACATGACATAAACCATATTCTAAATGGTGTAATGTGAGAGATAGATAAGAACATCATTAAAATACAATGGACTAAGTACTATACAATGATGTGCATAGGGTAGTAGGATAGAAAAACAAGTGACACCTAGATAAGCTTGAGAAGGTTAATGAAGGCTATAAAGTGGGCTTTAAACTCTGTTAGGAATGAGAGATCACAGGGAAAAGGTGAGGGATGGCAGTCTAACAAGGAAAAGAGTATGCACAAAGACACGCCTCTGGCCATTTTCCAATACTTTAAAACTTACATTAATCAATTTCTAAAGCTAAAGAACAAAATTTTTATAATTTTGTTTCATTTTACATTTTTAAAGTCTATTAATCCCAGAGTTTCTCCTCTGATCATAATTTAATTTACCAAGCCCTTCTTAAACTGGGAGCCCTAAGAACCATATATTTTTGGCCTTGCTTGGTATTGGTTAGTATAGAGGTAAATATAGTATCAAATAATAAATTATCACTTGCAGTTGGAATTTTAAACAACTATTAACATTTGATGTAACATTGTTAGCAATATTTTATGTATGTAGTTATTGCTACATGAAAAATACAAATAGAAGATACATTTTCACTTTTATTTCCTTTAAGACTTTTAAAATTCAACTAGTGGAGCAGGTACAGTAGCTTATGCGTTCAATCTCAGTGTTTTGTGAGGTCAAAGTGTGAGGATTGCTTAAGCCCAGAAGTTCAAGACCAGCCTGGGCAACATACTATGTCCCTGTCTCAACCAAAAAAAAAAAAAGTGAATTTGTGGGTTATAAATTCAAATCAAGTGACAAATGATTGATGGGAAAAAATGACGAAGATATATAATATTAGGAAAAGAGTAAAGAAATTTTAAAGATGTCCATACAAACAAACTCAATGCTCTTAGGAGGTAAATGTGAGTTGACTTTGGTACAGGTAAAAAGCAATTCTTTCACTGTCTCTAGTTTATTGTCATTTTGATTCAGAAAACCATATTTTTCCCAATTCCGTTCCATAAAAATTAAAGACACTTTTTTAACATAGAGAAAGTTACATAGTAAATTATCATAATTAATTTTAAAATAATATTGGCTACATTAGAAAGGTAATTGGTGAGTTTTTAATAGATATAAGCCAGTCAAGAAGTTGGCACTAAAATTTCATGTAGACAGAAAAGTGACTAAATGTTATCACTGTCCATTAGAAGGTAACCAATTTAAACACACAGACACACACATATGTTAATACCACACAAAAATACACCAAGAAGCTATTTAAATTAATGATATAGTTGTATAAGTTGATATTATAAGAATTCCTAGGTGTGTGTCTACATTTATAATTTAAAAACTGCAGAACAATTGATATTCTAAGTTCCTAATTATATATTTTAAGTGTATTATGTGTTCATCTAAATGGTTGTTTTTATGTGGCCAATTTAGAAATAATATACAATATGTTTATCGTGATTACTCCTGTAAGGATCTGGAGTAGATAATGAATTATTTTATCATTTGGTATTACAAAGCCATCAATGAAATGACATCTTTTCTACATTTTTATCATTATTATATTAATGTACTATTTGTTATTTCATGATAATATTTGGATAAAAAAACTAATTTAAAAAGAAGGAGGGGAAAGAAGAAACAACTTAGCCATTTAACAGAGAGAGATGTTGAGAGCACAAACCCTATGGCTGAAGGAACTTGAGAGAACAAATAGAAGTTTAATGAAGATTTACCCAAGGTTGCACCGTGTTCAATCTGATTTCTCTGTATGGTTTCATAGACTTTAGGAAAAATAGCTTTGGTATGATTTTTTTCTTTTCAAGCTAGAAGAAAAGCTCAATGTCTTGCCAAGGTTGCTGAGTGAGGATGGAAAAAAGTCAGGTCAAGTGGTCCAGAGATGCAGCAGCTATCTCTTGGTGCAGTGTTTGACTGTCAGAACCTCAACATCCCAGATGACCCATCTCATATTCTGTCATCATTAGCAATGACGATAACTGAGGAAAAGCTGATACCAGAAAGAAACACCTGTGGGCGCATAGAGGAGGGTTCCTCCTCTATGTCTTCAACATGTATTCATTATTTCAGCTATAAATACTTATTTGCTGTAATCAACCTTTCCAGTATATTTTTATCCCATTTTCATTATGGAAAGATGCTTGTCTCCCAGTTTCTAAACGCATGGCAACACTTCCCACAGCTATATTACTGGAAGAAAAAGAGATAAACAAAAATAGAAATATGGAGGACATGACAGAAGGAAGATCTAGCAAGAGATAAAGTAATAGAAAATAATTTATAAAATAATGTGATTGAATAGGTTCTTTATGGATTTAATTCATTGTATTGCAATATCACATTTATGTACCTATGTTCCTTTGCGGACTACCAAATGCATCTAGAAGGTAGCACCTGTATCTTTTTTTATTGTTATTATACTTTAAGTTCTAGGGTACATGTGCACAACATGCAGGTTTGTTACATAGGTATACATGTGCCATGTTCTTTTGCTGCACCCATCAACTCGTCATTTACATTAGGTATTTCTCCTAATGCTATCCCTCCCCCAGTCCCCCACCACCCAACAAGCCCTGGTGTGTGATGTTCCCCTCCCTGTATCCATGTGTTCTCATTGTTCAATTCCCACTTATGAGTGAGAACATGCATTGTTTGGTTTTCTGTCCTTGTGATATTTTGCTGAGAATGATTGTTTCCAGCTTCATCCATGTCCCTGCAAAAGACATTAACTTATCCTTTTTTATAGCTGCATGGTATTCCATGGTGTATATGTGACACATTTTCTTTATCCAGTGTATTCTTCATGGATATTTGGGTTGGTTCCAAGTCTTTGCTATTGTGAATAGTGCCACAATAAACATACATGTGCATGTGTCTTTATAGTGGCATGATTTATAATCCTTTGGGTATATACCCAGTAATAAGATCACTGGGTCAAATGGTATTTCTAGTTCTAGATCACTGAGGAATCACTACACTGTGTTCCACAATGGTTGAACTAACCTATACTCCCACCAGCAGTGTAAAAGCATTCCTATTTCTCCACATCCTCTCCAGTATCTGTTGTTTCCTGACTTTTTAATTATTGCCATTCTAACTGGCATGAGATGGTATCTCATTGTGGTTTTGATTTGCATTTCTCTGATGACCCGTGATGATGAGCATTTTTTCATATGTCTGTTGACTGCATAATTGTCTTGAGAAGTGTCTGTTCATATCCTTTGCCCACTTTTTGATGGGGTTGTTTTTTTCTTGTAAATTTGCTTAAGTTCCTTGTAGATTCTGGATATTAGCCCTTTGACAGATGGATAGATTGCAAAAATTTTATCCCATTCTGTAGGTTGTCTGTTAACTCTGATGATAGTTTCTTTTTCTGTGCAGAAGCTCTTTAGTTTAACTAGATCCCATTTGTCTATTTTGGCTTTTGTTGCCATTGCTTTTGGTGTTTTAGTCTTGAAGTCTTTGTCCATGCCTATGTCTGGAATGGTATTGCCTAGGTTTTCTTCTACGGATTTTATGGTTTTAGGTCTTACATTTAAGTCTTTAATCCATCTTGAGTTAATGTTTGTATACGGTGTAAGGATGGGATCCAGTTTCAGCTTTCTACATATGGCTAGCCAGTTTTCCCAACACCATTTATTAAATAGGGAATCCTTTCCCCATTTCCTGTTTTTGTCAGGTTTGTCAAAGATCAGATGGTTGTAGATGTATGGTGTTATTTCTGAGGCCTCTGTTCTGTTCCATTGGTCAATATATCTGTTTTGGTACCAGTATCATGCTGTTCTGTTTACTCTAGACTTGTAGTATAGTTTGAAGTCAGGTAGCATGATGCCTCCAGCTTTGTTCATTTTGCTTAGGATTGTCTTGGCTATGTGTGCTCTTTTTTGGCTCCATATGAAATTTAAAGTAGTTCTTTTCCAATTCTGTGAAGAAAGTCAGTGGTAGCTTGATGGGGATAGCATTGAATCTATAAATTACTTTGGGCAGTATGGCCATTTTCACGATAATGATTCTTCCTATCCATGAGCATGGAATGTTCTTCCATTTGTTTGTGTCCTCTTTTATTTTGTTGAGCAGTGGTTTGTAGTTCTCCTTGAAGAGTTCCTTCATATTCCTTGTAAGTTGTATTCCTAGAGTTTTTATTCTCTTTGTAGTAATTGTAAATGGGAGTTCACTCATGACTTGGCTCTCTGTCTGTTATTGGGGTATAGGAATGCTTGCAATTTTTGCACACTGATTTTGTGTCCTCAGACTTTGCTGAAGTTGCTTATCAGCTTAAGGAGATTTTGGGCTGAGATAATGGGATTTTCTACACAGTCATGTCATCTGCAAACAGAGACAATTTGACTTCCTCTCTTCCTAACTGAATACACTTTATTTCTTTCTCTTGCCTGATTGCCCTGGCCAGAACTTCCAATATTATGTTGAATAAGAGTGTTGAAAGAGGGAATCCTTGTCTTGTGCTGGTTTTCAAAGGGAATGCTTCCAGTTTTTTGCCATTCAGTATGATATTGGCTCTGGGTTTGTCATAATTAGCTCTTATTTGAGATAGGCTCCATTGTTCCTAGTTTATTGAGAGTTTTTAGCATGAAAGGCTGCTACATTTTGTCAAAGGCCTTTTCTGCATCTATTGAGATAATCATGTGGTTTTTGTTGTTGGTTCTGTTTATGTGACAGATTAGGTTTATTGATTTTCGTATGTTGAATCAGCCTTGCATCCCAGGGATGAAGCCCACTTGATTGTAGTGGATAAGCTTCTTGATGTGCTGCTGGATTTGGTTTAGCAGTATTTTATTGAGGATTTTCGCATCGATGTTCATCAGGGATATTGGCCTAAAATTCTCTTTTTTTGTTGTGTCTCTGCCAGGCTTTAGTATCAGGATGATGCTGGCCTCATGAAATGAGTTAGGGAGGATTTCCTCTTTTTCTATTGATCAGAATAATTTCAGAAGGAATGGTACCAGCTCCTCTTTTTACCTCTGGTAGAATTTGGCCGTGAATCTGTCTGGTCCTGGACTTTTTTTGGTTGGTAGGCTATTAATTATTGCTTCAATTTCAGAACCTGTTATTGGTCTATTCAGAGATTCAACTTCTTCCTGGTTTAGACTTGGGAGGGTGTATGTATCCAGGAATGTATCCGTTTCTGCTAGATTTTCTAGTTTATTTGCTTAAAGGTGTTTATCGTATTCTCTGATGGTAGTTTGTATTTCTGTGGGGTCGGTGGTGATATCCCCTTTATCATTTTTTATTGCGTCTATTTGATTCGTCTCTCTTTTCTTCTTTATTAGTCTTGCTAGTGGTCTATCTATTTTGTTGATCCTTTCAAAACACCAGCTCCTGGATTCACTGATTTTTTGAAGGGTTTTTTGTGTCTCTATCTCCTTCAGTTCTGCTCTGATCTTAGTTATTTCTAGTCTTCAGTTAGCTTTTGAATTTGTTTGCTCTTGCTTCTCTAGTTCTTTTAATTGTGATGTTAGGGTGTCGATTTTAGATCTTTCCTGCTTTTTCTTGTGGGCATTTAGAGCACCCGTATCTTAACAATGTTTGTATCCCGTGTCTGGTAACATTGATACCTACAATTTGTTCATAAATATTTGTTGAAAGGGTTCATATTAATTAATACAGGCCTTTTAGGAGGCATTTTATAGGTAATTACAGTTAGTCACTTTACTTAAATCAAAGAAAGCATATATTCTGCCAAATGTGTATTAGGACTAGATATTCGGAAATCCAGAACAAATTCCAATTGCCCAATATATTCCAGACCAATAATATTTGAGTAAAAATATACCACCATATAATTTTTATTTAGCTTTTTAATTTTATTTTATAACTCTTTGTGTTGCATGTAAATTTTTATTTACATAAGTCCTGAAGATACAGTTTCAATGAAACAGTTTTTTTTTTGGGAACATAAATGCAGAAACAGAATGGCAATTGCAATTAGTACATTCATTAAGTTCCCAAGATAAATCAGAAATAAAAATTAGAATTTTGTGGGGTTTGGTGCAGAAAGAAAGATCTATCAAGGTGGTGTCATTGACTAACCACATCCACAAAGCACATAGTATCTCCCTCTTTATCCCTTCCAAAACCTGCAATACTTATTTTATTAAGCTATTACACCAGTTTTAACACCTTTCTCGTGCTGTTTTTTAAAATAAATTAATTTAAGAAAACCATTTTAAAATTATGCACAGCTGCAGCCTGGAAAACTTAAGTTGGCACCTTATAGTAACAATTTTAAGGAGCTTTATTTGGTGCATTTAACACAACTGGTATTGCAAAATCCATTTCACCTGTGTAAGTTAAAAGTATAGCTTGTTATATTCTTGGCCCTATGAAATTCTACACTGGGTATTTAGTATATACTCTACCATCATTAATTACTTCTGGCAAAATGTTCTGCCTTAGCATTCAGTTGCATTATTTTCCTTTTTCTTCCTATTCATTATGCTTTAATTCTGAGGCCCATATGAGGGTAGAATAGACTATATTTTAAAATTTACAAAAATTTGTATAGGCAAACCATTTTCTTAAAGTTGATGGCCATATGTTGTTTTTCATAACATTTATAATCTTGTCACAATCCACTTAAGGAAGTTTGGTTAGATTTCAGTGAAATCTAGTCTAATCTTCCAGAGTGTTTCTTCCCCCCTGGGTTGGGGGATAACATTACTACAATTAGTAAGTATGGTGCAGAATTTCATGCAAATCAGGTGTGCCAGCAGTGTGATAATTTAAACATATTTAAATAAAAACAAACAAAAAATGAATGCACAAACTTGCTGCTGCTTAGATCGCTGCAGCTTCTAGGACTCAGTTTCTTTTAATGATTTAAAAACAAAACAGAAAAAGTAAAAAGAAAGTTGTACCTTAAAGGAAAAAAAATCCATGATATATTTTTTAAAAATTACCATGTATATCCTATTTTCCTTCCAGTCCAAACCCCCACATTTTTGCCATTGACAGGAATATATTCTTCCATTAATATTACAGCACTCTGAATTGTCTACTTATAGCTGCAAGTCCATCCAGGATTTATGCTAATTAAGATTTTTTTTCCCCCATCAAGAATAAGACTCCTATAACAAGGAAAAAATTTAAAGTACTCCACAATAATTATACTTCATTTAAATTTGGAATTAAAAAAGGCTCTGTGGCAACAACTGATGTTATCCCTTTACACTGATAGATGTCACAGAAAGTACTAATCTATACAGGCTTCTCTTTGTACAAAATACACTACATTTTATTTAGAGACAACATATGAAGCTTTCTCTTGATGTCACAAATAGTCACACAGCAGTTCCTTTGCAAAATAGGCTCATGGTTTTAAGAGGACCATTTGTTAATGACAGGTGCACTTAGTAGCTATCATATCTTCATACTCTTTATAGGCAATTGAGCCATCGCACTCAATGGTCAAAACACTCAAGGGGCTGTATTTGGCAGGAACACATGATGTACTTGGCACTGAGGAGTCTAACTTTTCATAGATATTCTGCACCATGGTGTCAACTAGAGAGCTATACCAATGTCCACTGCCCTTGGACATTCACCTTTACAATATTGAGGGTTGTATCTGCATGGAGCCACAATCCAGATACTTAAAAATAAGTTATCTGAATTATTTGAAAAAAAAAAAACTTATTCTTTAACTTCTTTTTTAATGTGTTTTTTAATCCTATAGAAATACAAAAGAACTAAAAGAAACTTTGACATGGAAACATCAGGTACATCTGTGTTATTTTGCAAGTAGGTGAAGCTAAGATTTGGAGCCAAAGAACTCTTAAGGCCATACAGATCTGCCTATCCCCTTCCTCCTTAGCATCATCTCTCAAAATTTCCCACGTGCAGCCTATTCTCTTTCCAGTCCAAACCCCTTTCTTCTTTCTGGTCATACCAAGCAATCATTCTTGTATACTGTTCTTTCTAACTGCAATATTCTCCTATTTTTTTTGTTCTTTTACCCCAAATATAACCATTATTATTTCTCCAAACCCCACACATGCTTCCCTCCCACAATCATACACTTCTCTACCAACTGAAATCTCCATTTTCCTTTTATATTTAGATTAAGTGAAACCTTTCTTAAAGATGTCAAGCACAAATTGTTTATACATTCTCTGAACCTACACTTTCTATTTAGCACTTAAATATTATGTTGTCTTCCTTAGTCTATTTATCTTTCTTCTTCATTAGATTTGGACTTCTTAAGAATAAGGAGTGTGCTTCTTTATCATCCAGACTGAGATCAACATTTAGAATCTAGTTGGCATTCAATAAATCATACATGCCTGCATGAATGAATAAATGGCAAAGCAGAAAACTGGGTAAATAAACATGAAACTTGTATTCAAATGACATGCAAGCAATTAGACAGGTAGAATAGCATCTGGAAAGAAAGGACATGTAGAAATTCGTTGAAATGAAAAACATTAAGAATCACCTAACTGGTTGGACTCCGTGGCTCAGGACTGTAAACCCAGCACTTTGGGAAGCCAAGGCTCGCCGATCACCTGAGATCAGGAGTTCCAGATCAGCCTGGCCAACATGGTGAAACCCTGTCTCTACTAAAAATACAAAAATCAGCCAGACGTGCTGGCAGGCACCTGTAATCCCAGCTACTAGGGAGGCTGAAGCAGGAGAATTGCTTGAACTCCAGCCTGGGTGACAAGAGCGAAACTCCATCTCAAAAAATAAAATAAAATAAAATAAGAAAGAAAGAATGACTTAACTTATTATTAGACTTGCCAGGTTTTATTGCTTAGGGGAATTGGTATGTGCAGATGAGGATCAACAATGTCCATATTACTCACTTAGTATATATCTTTATATATTGTCTATCATTCAGTGGTGTTCTAAGGGCTTTTCTTCTCTAAAAGCATTTTGTAAATTCCTTAAAATTTGTAGGTGTTTATCATCTAATACTACCTATCTGTACTTCTCATCATGTGGCCAAACATAAGCTCTCATTTCATAATTTTAAGTTCAAAAATTTGT
This sequence comes from Pan troglodytes, assembly GCF_028858775.2. Classification (NCBI taxonomy): domain Eukaryota; kingdom Metazoa; phylum Chordata; class Mammalia; order Primates; family Hominidae; genus Pan; species Pan troglodytes. The sequence goes on from NC_072404.2 coordinate 135,277,744, forward strand.
TCATTTTTTTCCTAAGAAAGTTGCTGCAAAATTATAGTAAGTCATAATAAGTGTTACAGGTTGAATTGTGTCCTGCCCTCTCTTCCCAATTTATATGTTGAAGTCTTAAACCCCATTACTTCAGAATGTGACTTTAATTGGAGATGCGTTCTTTACAGTGGAATCAAGTTAAAATTATGTAATTGGGTGGACCCTAATCCAGTTATGACCAGTGTCTTTATAAAAGGGGAAATTTGGACACATATATGAATGGAGGAAATATAATTTGATGTAAAGAGGCATAGGGAGAAGACGACCATTTAGAAGCCAAGGGAAGAGTCCTGGATCAGATCCTTCCCTCACAGTCTCAGAAGGAACCAAGCTGACCAGCATCTTGCTCTCAGATTACAGGCCTCCAGACTGTGAAATAATAAATTGCTGTTATTTAAGCCATCAAGTCTGTGGTGCTATGTTACGGCAACCCTAGTAAGTGAACAACACAGTGAGTAATAACTTAAATATCAAAAAAATACAATAAATGTCCATTTTTCTACCTTGTCTGTTTTGGTAATGACCTCTCCATTTTATTTTGATGATCCAGAGCATATAATCTTAGTTCCTATATTGAGTGTCATATGAAGATATTTTTTCTCTGTTTTCTGAATTTTTTTCTCTTTAATGTTTTCAACATGTTGTAAGACTTGATTTGTTGAAATGGTTTCTTATTTAGAAATATGACCTCAATCACCCTGAAATAGCAATGTTTGCAAGAGACCTTCCTGAACATCCTTAAGGAGAAAGCCGATTGAAAAAATCAAGTAGAAGTCAGACATTTGGAATCCTCTGGGATATTTTGGTGACACATGAAAGTCCAATTATTTTTCCCATTTTATAAACTTATGTCTTAACTTAGAAATTGGTGAGTTTTATTTTTTCCTTTAAATCACATCTATTATTGATTGCAATAAAATCATGAGGCTCTCAAAATTTTGTCACCACAAAATTATTAAAAATTATTTATCCTTAAGTATTGAATTCATAATTAAATTATGAAATAGGTTCAATAATGGGATTTACTTTAATTGCCTGGTCTATAGGCTGTTGACACTTAACTTTCAGATTTTGCCAAGGTGCTGTAAAGATATCATTAGAATGATGTATTTACACAGTAGCAAAATATAGCAAGTGGAAAATGGGTTTAGATAAAGCAATTATTTTTGGTAAAATCAGAAAATGAGGTAATAAAGTGCTGTAAAAATATAATTTTTCTTAAATCCCTTGAATTATTGAATTATTTATAATAAATAGTATTTTCCCCTGCAAACATGTATTTCTAAACTAAAGCCTTATTTACAAAAATATATAAATGTATCACTCAGGTCAGTTTGTCATTAAGAAATGTTTGTTTTTAAACTCTGATAACAAGAAGACCAGATGTACAGGAAGGTAGTTCCCTTCCCTTCCTGCTTTTGAGTGTTAACAGAGTGAGGACACAGCGATGAAGTAGCTGCAACCCTCTTTTGACCGTGACAAAAGAGTCACTGGCACATTAAGCGGCGGGAGAGAAAAAGGGAAACTCCTGATTTCTCAATGACATCACCAAGCCTCTGAACAACTTTTCTTTGAGTGTATGCTTACTAATTTATGGCATATGATATTAGCAAGAAAATATTATTTAATAATTATAAGAATGGAACCTGAAGCCAAGTTTATTTGAATTTAGAGGATAGATTTTTGACATTTACTAGCTGTATAACCTTAGGTAAGTTACTCAACTACTCTGTGCCCTTGAGAGGAAATAGGTAAGCCAATAGGCCTCTTATATTTAATTCTTGCCCATTCCTATAAGCATTATGATGGCCTGGTCAAACATGAAAAACTAAACTCCTGGAAGGTTCTCATAATTACTTGGTAATGATGCTTTTCTAAAGCCAAAAGCAGTGTATCAAGATGAACGATTTTGTTAGCATGTTTAAAATAAAACCTGAAAGTTCATTATAGGTACCTAGTGTGTGGTTTGGGATTTGCACCATGGCTGACCTTTGATTTCAAAACTCAAGTAGACTTTTCTGAGCAAGGACATCTCACACATTTCCTGGCAGTTTGCAGCTGGAGAGACAGATGTGCCCATGCAAACCCCACAGAGGAAGACAAGAAAGCTTGCTTTTGACTTATCTTGCGTTAATGTATGTGTATTCTCTCCCTGTCTTTCCTGAACTGTATTCTTTACTATAATAGAGCTTAGCCATGAGTATAATTTTATGTTGAGATGTGTGAGTCTTTTCAGTGAATCACCAAACTAGTGAATGATTACAGGACAGACAAGAAATAAAGCTAATATTTATTTTTACCTTACAGATTTATAATGAGAATTAAAATAATTAATATATTTAAAACACTTATTAAACAATTGTCTGGGAATTATAAAATAAATACATGGGTTATCTACCACTACTTAAAGGAAAAAACCTTTTATAGTGAATTTCAGTGGCTATTTAATTATTGAAATAGAAAATACCCTACAGTTTAAATTTTCCTATTCAAAAAATTAACAAAGTCTGTGCTTTTTAGATGACTGGCCTAAAAATATATACATTGGAAAAAGATCTCTTGATGAGTAATGTGCAGAAAGTGAGAGTACTTCAAATTGTGTTTATAATTGCTAAATTAATGTAAAAACTAATATTTTAGTGTGTATTTGCTATTGCCTGACAATTTAAAAATGGTTTTGCCTCCTGATGCCTGTCCATGGAAATCTATCACTACATTAACATTGATAAATTCTGGGTTTTGCTTGATAGTAGTTGGACTATAATGGTGCATTATTTCATTAAAGAACGGCCAAAAAAATGATCTTCTACTCTAATGAAGTGAGCAGGTTTATCTTATACCATAACTAAAAAATGCAGCTGTTTTAGTGCTGACAAGAGCTGACTCAATGAAATGAAAACACCATCTGTGCTGAGAAGACATATACCTGTTTGTATGAGTTTCTTCTCAGCCCCTTGTTGACAGTGTAAGTGAATTTTATATCAATATAAAGTGTGAGTTTACTGCTGCAGAAGTCCATAACGTGGGAAACAGACACATTGAAAAGCCTAAGATTGACTGTCCTTGTAAAAAGAAGAAACACAGCATGCACCGGTGAATATGTTGAAAAGTACAGAAAGGTTGGAGGCATATTTACATTCACCAGAGGTTCAATCTTGCAATATACGTTCTAGGGGACTACATTCCAATTTATCCTGCAAATTAGAAAAGTTAAAGGTAAATCGACAATATGAAATAACTAAAGATGAAAATTTGTGTATAATTTTAATGTCCCTTCTAAGATGTGAGATATTATCCTAAATGAATATAGTGTAGCTTTATCATACAATAATAGTAATCAGTATCTGCATATTGTTTGACAGTGTCTGAATATGGTTTTTCAGTGTATTTTCACCTTGCATACATCATTGAAGGGAGGATCAGTGTGTGAATATGGCTTTACGGTGTATTTTCACATTCTATACATCATTGAATGTAGGTTAAGAATACTAACATCGAGTTGGATTTTACTACCTACTAGATGCTGCAGATTAGACTAGGTTCCTTTCATGATGATAATAATGATAATGATAATAAAATAATAAAATTAGGGGCATATACTCAGACAAGGCCCTGAGAGGCATTTAAATACATTCATTTATGAATGTATCATGTAATACTCACATTGATCATGGGAATTAGGGAGAACTAATGTTTCCAGGCTTTGTGGGGTCCTGCTTCTTAGTTCTAGGTTCTACTAATCCCCACCTCTCCTTTGCTGCTCCCCAAATCCTAGGAGGGCTAGCTTCTCCTTAGAGTTTTTAACTCTAGATTACCCCTGGGACCGCCTTTGCCCTTTCAGCCTTCTGAAATCTTTGTACCCAGTTTCCTACATAAAAATTTTCTCCCATCGAATTCTAGCATGTCTTCTATTTCCAGACTGGACTCTGACTACTGCAGTTACACAAACTGATATCACTTATTTCTTCTCCAATTTCAATCTAATTCCATTAAAAATATATTTATTCAGAAATTACACAATCAGGCACCATTACAAAGGTAACAAAACCACAGACCTCAGATTAGACAAGCTGAAAGCATGACTCCTGAGTAGCCCACACTGCCTACTTGCCCTCTGTTTATACTCCAAGCCACGCTACTCAATCACCAATACCTATACTAACCCTGTGAACATTTCTGAGAGGCTGAAGGGTAACTGCTAATTCTCTCCACCTGATGACAATATTTTAATACCATTTCTCCTAAAGCCTAGAATTTAATTTTATGCTTTGCTTTTTGAGAATATATATATATGTGATTTTAACCTCAATTCCTTTAGGAAAAATATGAAAGCTATTTTAGCTGAGAGTCTACTCAACCAGAAAAAAATAAGTAGTAAAAATAAGCAGTAAGAGAAGATTTAAGAGTCTTCAACAGGCATAATTAGGGTAAACATATGTGTAGATTTAAACAATAGTTTTGAAGTATTACTTCAACTTAGCGTTTGTTAAGATTTTAAGTATTATTATTAATACTACATTAAAATAAATTTATCTCATCTGCCCTGGTCTAATAGCGAAGCCTATGTACAATAAAAGTATTCTGACTTTAAAATGTGTTCAAATCTGAGAGATTGCCAATAATTAGCTATTTCCTTTTTCTGATCCTTTATAAGCACAGGATTTTTTATAATTACTTTTCAAGTTCAACATGTAGAGTGCTTGCTGAAAAAAAAGAATTATCTCGGATCCAAGTATCTAGAGAGATCTGTTTCCAGTCTTAGGTGGTGGTGGAAGAAATATTAGGTATTGCTCTTTCCAGGTCATCAGGAGTATCATGCCACAGTTAGCCGACTAACACTTTCATATTGCCAGTTCATATGGTCAGTAGGAAATACAGTAAATTATAGGTTAATTATAGGAAATATGTGCAGGAAGTAAATTCTCTGAGATTTAGGACAATTGAGAATTGTCTGAAGGTTCTTGCAAACCTGATTATGTAAAGTTTTTGGTAGAGTAAATCTACTGCTTATTTATCTTATTTTCAGAAACACTTATTTTGCGATAATGCCTTTTTGCAGCAATTACTTCAAATGTGAGGAAGTTATGTTTAATGTAAACTTTAATACCAAATTCAAATAAATAAATAACCAATGATGGATATACAATTGTACTTACTGTTATTTACCATTCTACAAGGTCATATCTGATACCATTTGTTCATCAAAACTAGGTGTCAAAAATCTTCCTAAAAAGCATGAACTTTTATTTTACACATTTCTAGTCCTTTTAAGGAGACAGTTGAAAAAATACAGTTGCAGAAATTGTGATTATATATCACTCTGGGCAGAAATACTTTTTATTTAGATCAACTGTCTCTTCTCAATCAGTTTCACTCCAACTAGATTCCACATTCTTTTGTATACTAATTTTTTTTTTACTCTATTAGCTGAAAATCTCTTATAGTCTGGAACAACGTATTATTTATTTTGAAGAAGAAATACTTCTATGATTAATTATTTTTCCTTCTGTGCTATAGCCTGGACCATAGAACAAAGCCCTGGGGTACAAGTGAGAAAAAAAGGAGTCGGAAAATACAAAATTAAACTAGATTTATATTCTAAGATAGACCTCCTCACACTGAGGAGGATCTTTAGTCTCTCCATCTCATAAATTCCGACATCTTTTCAACACGAAATCCTCTGTGCATCCTCTCCATTTCAATTTTAATCACTGATGATTTTTACTATCTTTTGTGTGTGCTTTTATAATCTCATCCTAAATATTCAATAATTTTAAATAAAATAGGCAAAATAGCAAAAGCAAACAAAACAAAACCACGAAGTCAATGTTTAGAACCATGGCTGGCCAATAATTGGTGCTAAATAAATATTTGGTGAATGAATAAAAGGGAAAGACAGAATGTTGGTGGAAATTAGACTTATGTAGAATATGCAATAAAGATAAAGCACATTAGAAAGCACAGTAATATTATAGAATCATTGATTTCAAAACTGAAAGAGATTATACAAATCAGTGGAGGAAAATTTGATTCACACAAATTTGATGCACATGTAATATTTTAGAATTACAATATTTTAGAATATGTAATATTCTAAAATAAAACATAATATTTTAGAATATTTAATATTTAAAACATGTAATATTTTAGAATTACAGTAATTATAAACAACAGTTTTCATGAAACAAAAAAACAAGGAAAATTTTCCATATTACAAAATCTGAAACCTCACTCATTTAAATAGTTATTTGCTTCTGGTTGCATTTATTTTCACACAGACATAGTTCAATTGCTCATTCTGCCTCAATCTATTGCGAGTGCTCCTGCTGAGGCTAGGGAAAATGTTCTCTTGTTACAGCTCCTAGTTTCAATATTGCTGTACCAAGTACTAAATCTCACCTCTTATCTTCCTTGTTCTAATTAGCAATCCATTATTATTACATATGGCTTTTAATCTTTATGGCCATACATTGTGTTTATTCTTTCACTGTTAAAACTGTTAGCAATGTAAGTTCTTTTGAGAGGCAATTCATTTAAGTGAACATACATATCCTTGCTCTCTACAATCTCACACCAGAAATTCTGATTTCCTTTGCCTCCTCATGTCTTTGGAACTTAACAGCAAATAATATCACAATGACTGTATCTACTGGTAAGAATTAATAGAGTTGCCAATGTTTCTTGATCACAGAGGGAGGGATATACACTTCTATTAACTGCTTTGAAATGATCTGGGGTCATCAATTCCGTAAGATTTTTTTCTGATCCCCTATATCATGAATAATGTCTCTTTTTAAAATCTATGTCCTCAGTTTTTCTGTCTGTCCTTAATAACACTGACTACCTGGTGTCCTTTTTTTGTTTTTAAAGTGACTAATAATTTTAACTAAGTATACAATATATATGTCTTTTTAAATTCCATCGAAAAATCCTTTTCTTTGGCACTGACATGAGATTCATATATTTATTTTCCTTTTTCACAGCAACTATCAAAATAAATTTTACATATTAGCTACTGAAAATCTTAAGTAAGTAGCTGACTCAATATTTAAGAAAGACATTTCTCTTTAACAACATCTGTAAACTCTAACAGTTATATCCTGTTAGAACTTTTTAGGAGGCTATTTATTCCTTCATCTATCAAATGTTCATTCAGTGGCTAGTATGTGCCAATTCCATAGCATTGATAATTAAAACATAAAGAATAATGCAAACATTTACTTCCTGCACTTCCATTCACAGGCACTGTGAATTCTTTCTGGTTCTATTAAATAAGTTTTTTGAAGGCTTTTAAGGAGTATCACTGAGATAGAAAATACTTTGTTGGGAAAAATTATTTTAATACTTCCAGTATGTAAGTATATTAAGAACTTGTGCAGCAGGTTGGCTCACCCAATACTAATATAACACTTCTCCTTTTATTTTCTGCCTGGGAGCTGGAACGTTAAATATACAATTTCTCAGCTTCCCTTTTGCATATAGGAGTAGAAATATGGCACAATTCTGAGCAATGGAGTATCAGTGAAAATATTTTTGAATAAGTTCAGAGTAGAGTTTTCTTTCAAAATAAATACAGAGATGTAACGGACTGCCCCTGCCCATTTTTGTTGCCTTACAATGGGACATGGTGTGAAGATATCAGTTTTTCCTAAATTGATCTATAGACTGAGGCCAAATAAAAATCTCAGGTAATCATTTTGTAGATATTAACGGACTGATTCTAAAGTTTATACAGATAGACAAAAGACAGGATAGTCAATATGATGTTGAAAAATGACAAAGTTGGAGGACTGACACTATCTGACATGAACACTTACTATATAGCTACAGTAATCAGGATAGTGTGGTTGTCATGCAAGAATAAACAAATAGATCAATGGAACAGAATAGACAGCCTGGAAGTAGACCTACATAAATATAGTCAACTGACCTTTGACAAAGCAGCAAAGGCAATACAACAGACCAAAGATAGCTGTTTCAGCAAATGGTACTGGGACAGCTGAACATCCACATACAAAAAAAAAAAGAGTCTAAACACAAGCCTTACATCTTTCACAAAAATCAACTCAAGATGAATTATAGGCTTAAATATAAAATATAAAACTATAAAACAACTAGAAAATAACATAGGATAAAAACTAGATGGCCTTGGGTTTTGTATTAGTCCATTTTCATGCTGCTGATAAAGGCATACCCAAGATTGGGCAATTTACAAAAGAAAGAGGTTTATTGGACTTACAATTCCACATGGCTGGGGAGGCCTCACAATCATGGCAGAAGATAAGGAGGGGCAAGTCACATCTTACATGGATGGCCCCAGCAAAGACAGAGAGAGTTTGTGCTGGGAAAATCCTCTTTTTGAAACCATTAATCTCATGAGACCCACTCAACACTGCAAGAACAGAAGGAGAAAGACCCACCCCCATGATTGATCTACCTCCCATGGATGCCTCCCATGACACGTGGGAATTGTGGGAGTTACAATTCAAGATGAGATTTAGGTGGGGACACAACCAAACTATATCAGGTTTGGAAATGACTTTGTAGATATGATACCAAAGACAAAAGATATAATACAGAAAATAAGGAATTGATAAGCATTTTAAATGTTTACACCAAAATTAATATACATTAAAATTAAAGGTTTCTGTTGTGCAAAAGTTGCTGTTAAAGGAATTAAAAGACAAGCCACACAATGGGAAAAAATACTTGCAAAGCAATCATCTGATAAAGGAATTATATTCAAAATATACAAAGAACCCTTAAAACTTAGCAATAAGAAAACAACTCAATTAAAAATGTGTCAAGGACGTTAACAGACACTTCACCAAAGAAGATATACAGATGACAACCATTTTATATGTCATCAGGGATACATAGTAGTGATACTACTTAAAACACCAACAAGATACCACTACATGTATATGAGAATGACCAAAATCTAGAACATTGGCAACACTGATTACTGGTGAGGATATGGAGCAACATGAATTCTCATTCAGTGCTTGTTGGAATGCAAAATGGTACAGCTACTTTGGAAAACAGTTTGGCAGTTTCTCACAAAACTAAACATTCTCTTACTACATGATCCAGCAATGGTGTTCCTTGATGTTTCAGCTGAAAACTTCTGTCCACACAAAAATCTGTACAAGGATGTTTACAATTACAGCACCTTTAGACATCATTGTGGTAACTTGGAAACCACCAATAGGTAAGTGAATCAATAAACCATGGTATATCCAGACTATAGAATATTATTCAGCACTAAAAAGATATGAGCTGTGTCACGCTGCTAATAATGACATTCTCTAGACGGGCTAATTTATAAAGGAATGAGGTTTAATTAACTCACAGTTCAGCATGGCTGGGGAGGCCTCAGAAAACTTACAATCATGTCAGAAGGGGAAGAAAAAACATCCTTCCTCACATGGTGGCAAGAAGGAGAGGAATGAGAGCCAAGCAAAGGGGGAAGACCCTAATAAAACCATCAGATCTCATGAGAACTTAGTATCATTAGAATAGCTTGGGGAAATCACCCCCATGATTCAATTACCTCTCACTAGGTCCCAAATTGTGGGAACTACAACTCAAGACGAGATTTGGGTGGGGACACAGCCAAACCATATCAAAGCCATAAAAAGACATGAAGGAAATTTAAATGCATATTACTAAGTGAAAGAAGCCAATATAAAAAAGGTATCAAATAGATACCCTTTTAATTATATGATGTTAACTACATTAACCCTAATGATTTTAACTATATGACATTCTGGAAAAAGGAAACTATGGAAAGAGTAAAAAGTTCAGTGTTTGACCAGGGTTAGAGGGAGGAAGGATCGAATAAGCAGAGCATGGAGGACTTTTAAGGTGGGGGAAATGTTCTGTTTGAAACTGTAATGCTGGACACCTGTCATTATACATTTGTCCAAAGCCATAGACTGTACAATTCTGAGAATGAATGCTAATGTAAACTGTGAATTTTGGACAATAATGATATGTTAATGTATGTTATCTATTTTAACAAATGTATTACTCTTGTGGGGATTATTGATAATGAGGGAGGCTATGCACATGTAGTGGTGAGGGGTATATGGGAAATCTCTGTACCTTCCGCTCAATTTTTCTGTGAGCCTAAAACTACTCTGAAATATGAAGTCTGTTTTTTAAAATAGTATATGACAAATGGACCTACAAGGACATTGTGTGACGATGAGGTCACAAACAGTCATCAAATAACATACAAAACAGAAAAGCCTTGGGTCTGCAAGAGCATCATTGATAGCTGATCAGCAACTGCATCTTTCATAGTTCCTGTGAGTGAGAACATAAAATCCAATCTATTTAAGCCATGAAGGTTAGTTTTTCCAGTTACTTGCAGCTGAGTACACTCCTGATGATTCATAGTACAATTGTGGATAACTTTTCTTATTTGATTTTTTGCTGCCATTTCACAGTGTTGCACAACTGAGGAGAAAGCACTCATTCACTTTGTTGGAAACAACAATTTTGCTTTCTAAGATGTTTTACAATTTATACAGCGAAATAAAGTTGGATATTTTTAATTTACTACAAATAACCTGCATCAAAAATATGTCAGTGATAGGCAGCATTTCAAAAATAAACTAAATGTTCTCTAATTTCATATATGTAATCGGGGCAGAATTCTTTTCTCCTTGAGAAGAAGAGTTATTGGAAAATGACAGGAGGAGCAAATGCAATGTGGCTGGCAATATTTTTCTCTTCTTCTGTAAGCCAAGACGTGTGGAAGTTAGAAGACAATTTTTCTTCAGTGCTGAGAAATTGAGACTGGATAGCAAGCCAGGGCTGAGTACATTTGAGCAGAATAAAAATGCTATGCCATCAAAAGACTCCTAAATAAAACCTTAGCAGAGAAAATGCAACAAGCCTAGGAGGTTCCAGTACTTATAGAGTTACAAGAAAGCAAGGTGTTAAAATGTATTTTTGATAGAAGACGAGAAAAAAGAGGAAAAGGAAGAAAGATTGCATTACTACCAAAGAAGAATATTTGAAATAGTGAAAAGGGACCAAGCATATCTTGCTATTTGATTTAATTTAAAGCAGAATGATATTTAATAATTTTTAAACTATGCTAATAATGTAAGCAATTTTAAATAAAATAGACCTTTGATTATGTAGTTATTGGAAACTGGCCAGGTAAATTAAAAAGTATTTTTCAGTAGTGAATAATAAATACCCACACCTTAAATATTTTTAAACATAAAATGTAAAAATATAGAAATCACCATCAGATATAGACATAAGTATTTATTTTCAAAATTAAAAATACATTTCAGAGTTTCATACTCACACTTACTTGGATAGAATTATTAGCAAATTATTATTAGGCCTTACTAATTATTCAACCTAGTTTTCATTAGAATAAGTACTCTTTCCTTCTTTATTCATATGGACCAGTTTATAAATCCTTTCACTGAAGTATATGATTGCATTATGTGTAACTAGAATAAATAAATAGTTTGACGAGAAGCAGGTATATTCTTACTAATAACTGAACCAGTGAGAACACTGACTATGTGAGCATATTATTAGAGTGGTTATATAAATCATTGTCTAAATTAGAAAATTTTGAGAGTAAAAAGGAATGTTAATTGAATGGAGGACTGGGAAGCAGTCATAAACTGTGAAGTCCCAAGAAAACCTGGATATTCAACAACTGTGAAAATTCAGTGTGTGGTGAACATTCATTAATCCGTTATAGGAAAAAAGGATATAAAAGTTAGGAAATGTAGCTAAAACATAGTCCATTTTTAGGTGTTGTCATTTACTTTCATGTTCATAGAAAATGTTTGCTTGATGGAACTGTATAATGCAGTTTTGTATAATGTATATTCTGTTCACTCACATAAATAATTTATGTTGAAACATAAGAAACACAATCATTTGAATTAGACCAATGCATTCAATGAAAGTGAAATAAAGAATATACAAAAGGTGACATCAATTTCACACTCCTAAAATGCTATGAAATTCTACAAAGACCTTTTCAACCCTTCACTCAGAATAGATTTTATTTATTCTGCTATGTTAATGTGTTAGAGAGGCTTTGTCATGCTCCTCCAGGGAAAACTCAGAAGTCTTGTTCTATCCAGGAGAATGGGCTCGAATCATAGGTTTAAGTCCATTTCTCTAAAGGGCCAGCTTAGCCACGTTCCTAAAGACCCTCGTGTCTACCAGATTTGTTACAGTCCATCCACAAGCTATGAAATATTCTTAGTTGCAGCTGAACATAAGCAACTCTCTTACCACTGACTTAAATCAATATCCCTTGTTTGCCATTTCCACCTACTTTCAAACTTTTTTGTTTCAACATTTGATTATTGTAGCTGTTAATGCTGATGTGCTACAAAATACGCATTCTGCTATATCAGATACTGCTTTTATGTTTATTTTGGGGTCTGGCTTGAGTAGTGAATGATTATGAAATGCATGGAAAATGAATTTGAGATTCATAAAAATAAGAGAAAAAACAAATTTATTTAATTGGCTAATTCAACCTGAAAAAGAGTGGGGTTTTTCTCCTGTCAGTATATTTTTGTGTCTCCTTCATAAAAATTTAGAGGCAAAAATATTTATAATTTTGGAAATGCACAATTCCAGATTCTTCTTTATGTTTCCCCTTTTATACTAAAACTATGCTTGTATGTAATGTTCTGGGTAAATCAAGACATTTAATTTCTCTTAACCTATTTCCCAGATAATGTTTCAGTTGTTTATTTATTCTATGACATATAATTTCAGAGGAATCATTTTCTTTTAGTTAAATTCTAATTATAAAAGATGAGATGCCTCTGCTTTGAATATTTCAATTTTTTCATAATTTTTCAACAGCATTTACATTACAATGTCTAAGGAGCATTTCAAATTGCTTCATGTAAACTACATCTACTACTAATTACCTAGGATTATTTTTTGTCATAGAAAGATTCTCCTAGAAATAATGAAGCTAGAATAAAACTGGTTCTGAATGTACATACAAAGAGAATAATATTCCTAACTTCCCTTCACTTATGTTCACCAAATTATTGGTCTTTCTCTCTCTCCCTCTCTTTCCCATCTCCCTTTCCTCTATCTCCTTTTCTCCTTCTTCCTCCATCACAGACACACATATGCAGTCACACTGAAACATGAGAGCTAGTTGCAGATATCATTACTCATCACTGCTAAATGCTTAGTGTGCATCTCTAAAGTACAAGGACAGGCTCCTTCAAAACCATAATACAATTATCACCTCTGGGAATTTAACCTTATCACTATTAGTACTTATATATAGATCAGAATCAAATTTCTGGAAATTAATCCAGAATCCAAAGTCATGTTTTGCATTTATCGTGACTCTTTAGTTTTGCATTTATTGTGACTCTTTAGTCTCCTTTATTCCAGAAAGTCCCCTCAATTTTTATTTTGTCGTTCATAACACTGATATATTTGGAGTGTCATGGCTGGGTGTTTTGCAGAGTGAATCTAAATTAGGGCTATACAATTGTTTACTGATGAATAATCAGATTAAACACTTTTGACAGGGATTCTACATATATGATAGTATCTTTCTTAGTCCACCACATCAGAAAAAAAGTTATTATTTATTTCAATAGTAAGAGCTCTGATTTAAAAAAAATCATTCTAACCTATTTGCTCATCGCTAATATATACAAAAATAGTTTTGTTATTATTACTTCAATTCTACTAACAATGACAAACTTGATAACTTACTTTAAGATGTTTTCAAAGTTCCTCTGATTCTTACAGTATATCCGGCTGAGACTCTCCAGGATATCAGGTTCAGAGATAATCTTTTCTACTTTGATACAATTATCAATTTTATATAAGGGTATATTTATTGTGTTATGTTACACAATTTTAGTTTTTTCCATTCTGTGGATTTAATTTTCCTTCTTAAATATGGAAAATTTTAACGTAATTCAGAAGGCAAAATGTCGACAGAGGAATGTCATACTCTTCACTGTCCATTCGCCCTATTCACAAACACCTTTTTGTTGCAAATCAATTACATTTATTCCTGGTTTATTTCTTCTCTGTTTCTTATTTGCAGAAATATTCTTCTTCTCTGTTACACAAAAATTTGTTTTCTATATACATTTTTATAAAATATATTAATATGTTTCTTGCATCAGATTGTATGAGGATAAAAGAAAAGAAGTGAAGATAAGGCTGGATATTTTGAAGGAGAGAACACACTTAAAACATTTGAAATAAGTAGTTACATGCATTTATAATATTGACCTTATTCATCTTTCATAAATCACTTAACAGAGCCTATGCTAAATATATATGTGTGATGGTTAAAACTGAGTGTCAACTTGACTGGATTGGAGGATGCAAAGTATTAATCCTGGGTGTGTCTGTGAGGGTGTTGCCAAAGGGGATTAACATATGAGTCAGTGGATTGGGGAAGGCAGATACATACTTAATCTGGTAGGCACCATCTAATGAGCTTCCAGTGAATATAAAGCAGGCAGAAAAATGTGAAAATGTTAGCCTGGCCTAGCCTCCCAGCCTACATCATTCTCCCATGCTGGGTTTTTCCTGTCCTCAAATATCAGACTCCAAGTTCTTCAGTTTTGAAACTCAGACTGGCTCTCCTTGATCCTCAGCGTGCAGATGGCCTATTGTGGGACCTTGTGATCATGAGTTGATACTTAATAAACTTATCTTTATATATATATATATATATATATATATATATACACACACATATATATATACACACACACACACACACACACACCTTTACATATATGTGTGTGCATATATATATACGTATATATGTATACATGTATATATATACGTGTATATAGGTATACATGTATATATATACGTATACATATATACATATGTGTATATATGTGTATATACGTGTATATATATACACATATATACACATATATACACATATACGTATATATACGTGTGTGTGTGTGTATATATACACACACACATACACTCATATATATTCCATTAATTATGTCCCTCTAGAGAGCCCTGACTAATATAGATTTTGGTACCAGGAGTGGTTCTAGAGGAACAGAATATTAAGGATGGAGTTCTTTCATTGGTTTGGGGGTTTCTAGAGTTGGCTGCTTAGACCCAAAAATGCTAAGGACTTTACTTCTAATAGTATGGAGAACACTGATAATCTTCGGCATGAACTGTTTAGATAGTTATGCAAAATAAATGCATTTGACACTCCTGATTCATCACTTGTGAGAGGCATCAAGTTTAGTGACTCTATACGTAATAACTATGACCATATGTGGAGAATCAAGGAACATAATGAAGCTGGTTGGTTGTGCCTAAGTTCAGTGGACAATGTGATAAAATAAAATGATGAACTCAGGGATTCTGTCTCCTTGCTTAAGAAGCAGATACTGAGCCCCACATCTCCTAAGATTATGCCAGGTGAGAGTCTAATCTCCTGTAGAGAAAGAACTGAAATTGTGGAAAAACAGACACAAGCTGTTTTCATGCAAGTGGCTGACCTGCAGTGAAAGTTGCATGCACAGCCTTGCCAAGTGTCTACTGCTAAAGTAAGGGCATTGAATGGAAAAGAATGGGACCCTGCAACTTGGAATGGGGATGTGTGGGAGGATGCTGATGAAGCTAGGGACACTGAGTTTGTAAACTCTAATGAACCTTTTTTCCAGAAGAAACAGGTTCTCCATCCCCAGTAGTGGCAATATCCCCTCCCCAACCCATGCTGCCGTCAGCCTTCCCACCTTTGTCTGAGGAGGTAAAACCTGTGCTGCCTGAGGCAACAGTGATGGCCTCCCCTGAGGCAGTTGCCAGACAAGATAATGTAGATTCTCCTCAGGAGCCACCCCCAACACCTCTGTTTGCTTCTAGATCTGTAACTAGACTAAAGTCCCTGTGGGCCCCTAGAGATGAGGTTGAGAATGTGATCCATGAAGAGGTGTCTATACTCAAAAATAACTGCTTGAGTTTTCTAGTTTATATAAACATAAATCTGGAGAACAGGCATGGGAATGGATATTAAGGGTGTTGGATAATGGTGGAAGGAACATAGAGTTGAATCAGGCTGAATTTATTGATGTGGGCCCACTAAGTAGGGACTCTGCATTTAATGTTGCAGCTCAGGGAGTTTAAAAAAAAGGCTCTAATAGTTTATTTGCTTGGTTGGTTAGCTGAAATATGGATTAAAAGATGGCCCACTGTGAGTGAGCTGGAAATGCCTCCCTTGGTTTAACGAAGAGGAAGGGATCCAAAGGCTTAGGGAGATTGGGATGGTGGAGCAGGTTAGTCACTTTAGACCTACTCATCCCAGCTGGGAGGGTCCAAAACATATACCCTTGACCAATGCCTTGTGAAATAGTTTTGTGAGGGCTGCACCTCCATCTTTGAAGAGCCCTGTAATTGCTCTTCCCTGTATGTTGGATCTAACAATGGGAACCCTACTCACTCAACTGCAAAATTAAAATACAGTGGGAATAACTGGATCCTGAGGTGGCAAGTGAAGCCAACTAGTGGCACTCAATCATCAAAGGCAAGGTGAGCATAGCTACCATAATGGACAGCAGAGGCAAAGAGGCAATTAGAATAGACTGACACTTGTAGAACTCTGGCATTGGCTAATGAATCACGGTGTTACTAGAAATGAAACTGATAGGAAGCCTACTGCATTTCTACTTACTTTATACAAGCAGAAAACTTCTAGGTTGAATGAACAAAAGACTAATTTGAATTATAAATCAGAGAATCATGGCCCCTCAATCAATTTCCAAACTTGAGCCAGATTACAGACTCAAAACCCCTTGAATGAAGGAGAGGCTGGGTCCCATTGAGGAAAGACCCCACTACATTACCAAAAATTTATGCAGTGACTCTTTCTCCCATCCTTCCCCAAAAAGACCTCTGGCCTTTTACCAGGGTCACTGTGTACTGGGGAAAGGGAAATGATCAGACTTTTCTGGAATACAGACACTGGCTCTGAGCTGATGTTGATTCCAGGGTACCCAAAACGTCACTGCAGTTATCCAGTTAAAGTGGGGGCTTATGGAGGAAAGGTAATTAATACAGTTTTAGCTCAGGTCTGACTTACAGTGGGTCCAGTGGATCCCTGGACTCATCCTGTGGTCATTTCCCCAATGCCTGAATGAATAATTGGCATAGACATACTTAGCAGCTGGAAGAACCCCCACAATGGCTCCCTGACTGTTAGGGTGAGGGCTATTATAGTGTGACAGGCCAAATGGAGCCATTAGAGCTGCCTCTACCTAGAAAAATAGTAAATCAAAACCAATATCACATCCCTGGAGGGACTGCAGAGATTAGTGCCACCATCATGGACTTGAAAGACGTGGGGCTGGTGACTCCCACAACATCCCCATTCAGCCCTCCCATATGGGTTGTACAGAAGACAGATGGATCTTGGAGAATCACAGTGGATTATCATAAGCTTAACCAAATGGTGACTTCAATTGCAGCTGTTGTATCAGATGTGGTTTCATTGCTTGAGCAAATTAACAATCTCCTGGTACCTGATATGCAGCCATTGACTTGGCAAATGTTTTTTCTTCCATTCCTGTCTACAAGACCCACCAGAAGCAATTTGCCTTTAGCTGTCAAGGCCAGCAATATATACCTTTACTGTCCTAACTCAAGAGTATATCAACTCTCTGGCTTTGTGTGATAATCTTATTTAGAGAGACTTTGATAACTTTTTACTTCTGCAAGACATTACACTAGTCCATTACATTGATGACATTATACTTATTTGATCCAGTGAGCAAGAAGTAGCAAGCACACTAGACTTACTGGTGAGATATTTGCTTCCAGAGAATGGGAAATAAGTCTGACTAAAATTCAGGGAACTTCTACCTCAGTAAAATTTCTAGGGGTCCAGTGGTGTGGGGCCTGTTGAGATATTCCTTCTAAGGTGAAGGACAAGTTGCTGCATTTGGCCCCTCTGACAACCAAGGATGAGGCACAATGCCTAATGTGCCCATTTGGATTTTGGAGGCAACACATTCCTTATTTGGATGTGTTACTCTGGCTGATTTATTGAGTGACCCAAAAGGCTGCCAGTTTTGTATGGGGTCCAGAATAGAAGAAGGTTCTTCAACAGGTCCAGGCTGCTGTGCAAGCTGCTCTGCCACTTGGACCATAAGACCCAGGAGATCAAATGGTGCTTGAGGTGTCAGTGACAGGAATATGCTGTTTGGAGCCTTTGGCAGGTCCCCATAGGTGAATTACACAAGAGGCCTCTAGGATTTTGGAACATGGCCTTGCCATCTTCTGCAGATAACTACTCTCCTTTTGAGAAACAGCTCTTAGCCTGTTACTGGGTTTTAATGGAAACTAAACGTTTGACTATGGATAATCGAGTCACCGTGCGACCTGAACTGCCCATCATGGACTGGATGCTTTCTGGCCCATCTAGCCATTAAGTGGGTTGTGCACAGCAGCATTCTATTATTAAATAGAAGTGGTATATACATGATCGGACTCAAGCAGGTCCTGAAGGCACAAGTAAGTTACATGAAGAAGTGGCTCAAATGCCCATGTTTTCCACTCCTGCCACATTGCCTTCTCTCCCCCAGCCCACACCAATGGCTTCATGGGGAGTTCCCTATTATCAGTTGACAGAGGAAGAGAAGACTAGGGACTGATTCACAGATGGTTCTGCACGATATACAGGTGCCACCCGAAAGTGGAGAGCTGCAGCACTGCAGTCCCTTTCTGGGACATCCCTGAAGGACAGCAGTGAAGGGAAATCTTCCTAGTGGGAAGAACTTCAAATAGTGCATCTGGTTGTGTGCTGTGCATGGAAGGAGAAATGGCCAAAAGTGTGATTATATACTGATTGATGGGCTGTAGCCAGTGGTTTGGCTGGATGGTCAGGGACTTGGAAGAAGCATGATTGGAAAATTGGTGACCAAGAAATTTGGGGAAGAGGTATGTGATGGACTTCTCTGAGTGGTCACAACTGTGAAGATATTTGTATCCCATGTGAGTTCCCACCAATGGCTGACTTCAGTAGAGGAGGATTTTAATAATCAAGTGGAGAGGATGACCCATTCTGTGGACACCACTCGGGCTCTTTCCCCAGCCACCTCTGTCATCACCCAATGGGCCCATAAACAAAGTGGCCATGTTGGCAGGGATGGAGGTTATGCATGTGCTCAGCAACATGGACTTCCACTCACCATGGCTGACCTAGCTATGGTCACTGCTGAGTGCCCAATTTGCTAACAGCAGAGATCAACACTGAGCCCTTACTATGGCAACATCCCTCACGGTGATCAGCCAGCTACCTGGTCGCAGGTTGATTATATTGGACCTTTTCCATTGTGGACAGGCCAGAGGTTTGTCCTCTCTGGAACAGACACTTACTCCGGATATGGGTTTGCCTATCCTGCACACAATGCTTCTGCCAAGACTACCATCCATACACTCACGGAATGCCTTACCCACCATCTTGGTATTCCACACAGCATTGCCTTTGACCAAGGCACTCACTTTATGGCTAAAGAAGTGTGACAGTGGGCTGGCTATGGTGGCTCATGCCTGTAATAGCAGCACTTTGGGAGGTCGAGGTGGGTGGATCACCTTAGGTCAGGAGTCCGAGAGCAGCTTGGCCATCATGGCGAAACCCTGTCTCTATGAAAAGTACAAAAATTTTGTTTTTTTGTATTTTATGGTGGTGGGCACCTGTAATCCCAGCTACTCGGGAGGCTGAGGCAGAACCCGGGAGGTGGAGGTTGCAGGGAGCCGAGATGGCGCCATTGTACTCCAGCCTGGGCAATAAGAGTGAAACTCCGTCTCAAAAACAAACAAAAAGAAGGGTGGCAGTGGGCTCATGCTCATGGAATTCACTGGTGTTACCCCATCATCCTGAAGCAGCTGGATTGATGGAATGGTGGAATGGCCTTTTGAAGTCACAATTACAATACCAACTAGGTGACAAAACTTTGTAGGGCTGGGGCAGAGTTCTCCAGAAGGCCGTGTATGCTTTGACTCAGTGTCCAATATATGATACTGTTTCTTTCATAGCCGGGATTCACAGGTCCAGGAATCAAAAGGTGGAAGTGGAAGTGGCACCACTCGCCATCACCCCTAGTGATTGACTAGCAAAATTTTTACTTCCTTTTCCCGTGACATTACATTCTGCCGGCCTAGAGTTCTTAGTTCCACAGGGAGAAACTCTGCCACCAGGAGACACAACAATGATCCCATTAAACTGGAAGTTAAGATTGCTACCTGGACACTTTGGGCTCCTCCTACATTTAAGCCAACAGGCTAAGAAGGGAGGTACAGTGTTGACTGGGGTGATTGACCTGGACTATCAGGATGAAATCAGTCTACTACTCCATAACAGAGGTAAAGAAGAATATGCATGGAATACAGGAGATCCATTAGCGCATCTGTTAGTATTACCATGTCCTGTGATTAAGGTCAATGGGAAACTACAACAGCCCAATCCAAGCAGGACTACAAATGGCCCACACCCTTCAGGAATGAAGGTTTGGGTCACTCCTCCAGGAAAAAAATCAAGACCTACTGAGGTGCTTTGCTGAAGGCAAAGGAAATACACAATGGGTAGTAGAAGAAGGTAGTCATCAATATCAGCTACAACCACGTGACCAGCTGCAGAAACAATGACTTTATTGTCATGAGTATTTCCTCCTTCTTTTGTTAAAAATATGTTTGTGCATGTATACACTTGTATGAAGAAAATATCTTCATTTTATCTCCTTTTTCCTTTATCATGTGACATAAGATTTATTGACTTCACATCAACATTTAAGTATTGTTAACTTTATGTAATAGTATTTGGGTTGGGGATTGGTGCATTTCTGGTTGTACGAAAGATAGCTCTATTATGTTAGGTGTAATTATGACCTTATTATTATCTTTATTTTAAGATGATGTATGATCTCAGGAGATGTGTGTGGGTTCAAGTTGACAAAGGGTAGACTTGTGATGGTTAATACTGAGTGTCAACTTGTTTGGATTGAAAGATGCAAAGTATTAAATCTGGGTGTGTCTGTGAGGGTGTTGCCAAAGGAGATTAACATTTGAGTCAGTGGACTGGAGAAGGCAAACCCACCCTTAATCTGATGGGCACAATAGAATCAGCTTCCAGTGAATATAAAGCAGACAGAAAAACATGAAAAGGTTAGACTGGCCTAGCCTCCCAGCCTGTATCTTTCTTCTGTGCTGGATGCTTCCTGCCCTGGAACATCAGACTCCAAGTTCTTCAGTTTTGGAACTCGGACTGGCACTCCTTGCTCCTCAGGTTTCAGACGGCCTATTGTGGGACCTTGTGATTACGTGAGTTAATACTTAATAAACTCATATATATATATATATACACACACACACACACACACACACGTGCACATATATATATTTGTGTCTTTATTTTATTTTCGACTGCTCATTCTTTGTATCTTTTTAGCAAACTTAGATTTCATATATATATATATATATATACACACACACACATATATACACATACCAATATATATTCCATTAATTGTGTCCCTCTAGAGAATGCTAATACAATATGCTAAGGGAAACATTGCCTTCTAGTTCTCATTTAAATCATGAAGCAGCAAAGTAACTTTCAATCCACATTTGCAGATGCCTTCATCAATGAAAGTCATTTAAATTTTCTGATTAGATTCAATAGTCTGGAGAACTATATAATCCACTTCTATTTTGCACAATCAGATTCAACTGGTGTTTACATACATACCTCATGCTAAGATGGGGCTAATGTTTCTACACTATTTTTTTTTCACTTAATCTTTGCAACAATCCTGCATTTTTCCTTTTTTGTATTTAAGGAAAGTAAGTCTCATCCTAGTGTCACTAGTGGCAGAGATAGGTTTGGGACTAGATTTTTTAATAGAAGGTCTGTTTCTACCAGATGACAGTTGGCATCATTTTTGAATAATCTTCTAGGTTTTTAAAAACACTTTTCTTATTTTCATAAATGCATAATTTGAAGGATTTTTATTGTTTCATTCTACTCTCCCAGCCCCCAAAATGATTTCTTCAAAATAAGTGTTTACCTTTCTGATTCAATTGTTATAAAGTTAATTTTGTGGATTGAATTGGCTGCTCTAAAACAAGTTCTAACCCCAAGTACCTGTGAATGTGACCTTATTTGGAAATAGGGTCTTGTAGAGGCAAGCAAGATAAGATTAAGTTATATTAGATGAGGGTAGGCCCTAAATCCAATGACTGGTACTTGATTAAAAGAGGAAAATTTTCAAATTCACAGACACAGATGAGTGACAACAACATGAAGACAGAAGCAGAAATTGGACAGATAGAGCTACAGGCCAAGGAATGCCAGGAATCACCAGCAGCCACCAGGATTTAGCAAGGCAAATAATTCTTCCTCAGAGCCTCCAGAGAGGTAGCGTGGCATTGCCCATCCCTTCGTGTCAGATTTCTAGCCTCCAGAACTGCGAGAGAACAAAATTCTGCTGTTTGCATCCACCCATTAATTAGTATTTTATAGCAGCCTTAGGAAATGAGTACAGTGACTAACGGCTTGCTCTCTCCTGCCATCAAATTTTCACATACACCTTCCACAAATCTTTCTGTTTCTCATACTCCAACCATTTTTTCTTGTCTATCCAATAAGAAGAATCCTAAACTCAGACAGTTCTCCCATAATAACTGATTTGCTGAATTTAGATGAGCCAGAAAAGCAAGAAGTTAAATTTCCTTGCAGCTTGTCTACGAAATTCATGGATTTTACCTCTACTTCCTATATGAATTTTTATCAGATAAAACTTTCATTTTGAATTCACCCCGAGGATCTCTCCTTGTATTGAAGGACCTGAGAGTTCACACTTGCCATCATACAACACGGGGCCTTTGAAACCCTGAGGGTCTCATTACAGAATGGCCCTGCCTTCCTCT
Organism: Pan troglodytes; assembly: GCF_028858775.2. Classification (NCBI taxonomy): domain Eukaryota; kingdom Metazoa; phylum Chordata; class Mammalia; order Primates; family Hominidae; genus Pan; species Pan troglodytes. The sequence continues at coordinate 135,300,733 of NC_072404.2, forward strand.
CTCAGTGTCAGAATGTGGAATATTGACCCTAAAATCAAAGTTGTCAGTCTCACTCAACCCTTTTCAAGCATCCTGAAGGCCCTGTGCTGATGAAAGCATTTTGTTTTTCATTTCTCTTTTTTAATGTATAAATGGAATACAAAATAAATGATCTTTAATTAACAATTGCATTTTAAAATAGCCAGTGTATAAGTATTGTCCTAAGAAGTACTGTATGTCTAAGGAAAAATTACGCACGTATATATTTCTCTACTTGGGAAAGCTAAAATTTATTGCACAGAGAAATATGAAAGTGAATTAAGTTGACACTATTACAGAGAGTATCTGGGCACTGTTTGTCAGTTACTAAATTATTTTTGCCTGGTGCACTTCTTCAAACATTGGACAATAGCAAATAGGTATAATTCATGGCACACCCTAAGGGGTTAGCTATTTTCTACTAAATTAACCACAACAAATGGCAACAACAGCAGACATTCTCCTGACACTGACTCAGGTATAGCATTAGTATCATTGACACTCACCAAAAACATAAAATAGCATAAATAAAAATGAAAATTTTCCATGGAAAGTGAGGATACTACATTCATATTTGCTGAATGACTCAGAATACATTCTAGGTGGCCTAAGACTAATGTCAGGTATAATTAGAAATACATTTACATTTAAATTGTTGAATTGTGAATCCCACCAGCACTTAATAGTTTCCTCTGTGTCTTTATTTTATTTTAGACTGCTCATTCTTTGTATCTTTATTAGCAAACTTAGATTTCAAATATATTACAAAAATGACAGAAAACACCATTTCCAGTGAATCTGTCAAATGCCATAATACTTTGTAAAATAATAAAAGTAAAACCATGATCAGAATCAGGAGACATGCTAAATAGAATTATTTTGAACATAAATATTCTCAGGACAGTTCAGTCCTCACCTCTTTATGAATAATACTAACCTTTATTCATGACAGTCTTTTTTCTCCTGGGCTTGTTTCTTACAACAACTTCAGTGCATTAGTACCATACATCCTGTCATAAGCGATACACTAGTGTTCTGAAATTTGTTCAGTTCCAACTACATATGGTGACCAGAAAACTTTTAGATATTCAGCAGCACAACTGGATCTGTGTTCTTGAAAATGTATACATAAATTACTGCTTCTCCCAATGCCTTAGCATATCATTGTTTTGAAAGTATTTTTCTTCTATGATTAGATAGGGAATGGGAGTGTCTATGTGAATTAATGAAAGCTGTAAATTACTCATTATTTATGGAAGGTAAAATTATTTTTAACAACATTTAGTAATAGATAAGTGCTAAGTAAAGCCTAAGAGGGGACCTGCTGAGTCTACCTTAATGAAAAAATATAATTTTCATTTAATATATTGTCATTCAGAGTGAGGTGAAATAAGGCTCAAGCATTTAAACTATGATGTTTTATTCATATATGTTTTTCTTTTGTTTTTTAAGATTATATAAATAAGGTTTAGCTTTGCCTTAGTAGAATACACACTGGTTCCTCATATACATGGTTCTAATTAATAATAATTAAAAGACTATGTTCAGTACACAGTCACCGGAGACAAAACTTTTAATAAATACCAATGCGACTATACTGAACATACAAAAAACTAAAAATTAAATTATTGTAGTTTTAGATTTCATAAACATAGTAGAAATTAATTTAATTCA